>NW_001865040.1:2526073-2537658 GCF_000002865.3 Monosiga brevicollis MX1 | reverse complement strand
GACTTGTTCGGGATTTGTTCCATGAGGCAGGCCTGCCAAAGGATCAATTGCACTGTGCGTAGTGCATGTCCGAGCACGAAGACGCGGGAGCTGACCTTGGGGGGATGCGTTATTGCATCACGATGCTTCATAGAGCGATGCCTTTTGGCGCAGACGCGATTAAAGGACCAGTGGCCGCAGTCGCAGCAAACAGCGCTGGGAAAAAAGGTGGTCAAATTTTCGTTGGCATGTACAGGATGGCTTTCAATGTAGTGCGCCATCAGCGGATCGCCCTTGCGCATTGAGCACACACATCCTGGCGCAGGACAGTCAATCCAGTTCAGAGAAGGAAAGCACTCGGAAGGGCGGCGGAGATCGGGTGGAGTGGAATGGTGCGTTTGAACATGGCGTTGCTCATTGGAATCCGAGACAAGCATGTTGCAGATTGCACAAGACACCGGAGAAGGAGTCGCCATAATGGCTGCACGCAAAGAAAAGAAAGGCAAGGTGAGATGGTTCACGCATCAATAAATGGCAGCGCATGCGAGGAATGAGGAAGGGTGGGGACTCACCGTTGAGGAGAAGGAAAATGCAACGGAAATTGTAACGGAAGAACGAATCTCAACGGTCAAACCATAAGGGATGACACTTGGTACGTGACCGAAGTTGTCTCGATGAACAGGTGAAAAAGTGTCTCCGCGCGCGACACACATTATCTGACAATATTGTCATCCTTTTCGTGTCAAAGTGAATAATTGTAGCAAAATATAAAGCTTTTGCAGTGGTATTAACTATTATACCACATATGATAGCAAAGTTCCTGAAGGAGTTTGTAACGTTATTGTATTGTCAGATATTTTTAACAAATCAGGTTTGCGAGCAAGATGCGCGCTGGCGCTCCCTGCGTTGACACACTGGCTCCCGCTACTTCGGTCCCCTGCGTTGACACACTGGCTTCCGCCACCTCGCTCCCTGCGTTGACACACTGGCTTCCGCCACCTCGCTCCCTGCGTTGACACACTGGCTTCCGCCACCTCGCTCCCCTGCGTTGACACACTGGCTTCCGCTACCTCGGTCCCTGCGTTGACACACTGGCTTCCGTCACCTTGAAATGTCCCTTGCTAGTCTCCTCTCCCTCTTCTCCCTCTTCTGCCTCAACTTCTCCTTCCTCTGGCTCACCGCCCTTCGTGGCGTGTTTAGGCAACTGACTTGGTTGAGAGCGCTGGCTTGTACCGTGGTTTCGTGCATAACAAGTTTGATTGATCATGGCTTTGAGGCGCCTCCTGGTTCAGGCTCCGCATTGGGCGCGGGGCGCGGCTCTCTCGAGTATTCAGCACCGTGGATACCAGCGGCTCTCCTACGCCGAATTTGGAGACCCAGTGACTCAGCTGAGGTTTGAAGAAGCAGCAGAGGCCCCTTTGGGACGTGACCAGGTGCGCGTGCGCATGCTGGCCGCTGCCATCAACCCGGCTGACATCAACCAAGTGCAAGGGCGGTATGCATCCCAGCCCCCTCTTCCTGCCGTTGGCGGAAACGAAGGTGTCGGTGAAATTGTCGAGGCAGGCCCCAATGTGGATCCAGCCGTGGCTCGCGTAGGTCAGCGCGTGGTCTTTGGCACCAGTCAGATGGGTCAGTCCTTGCTTCGGTCAGCCAGCGAACCGCGCGGCGGCTGGCTTTATTCTCATTCATTCTGGCTCACCCACCAAGGCACTTGGTCGGAGTTTGTACTCGCCGGGCAAGACCAAGTGCTGGTTTTGGATGATGATACCTCCGTGGAGCATGCCAGCTGCATGATGGTCTCGGCCTGTACGGCCTACCGCATGCTTCATGACTTTGTGCAACTTCAGCCTGGTAATGTGCTTTCCTTGTTGAGGCGATGCAGACTGCCACCGCCGTGTCCAGGACCGCCCATCTACCCGCTACAGCTCAGCCTCACATGTCTGACGTGGGCCAATTCCGATCTCGGCCATCGGCCCCGGGACATGCTGTAGGTGACATTGTACTTCAGAACGGCGCCACGTCAGCGGTTGGTCGTGCCGTCATTCAGATCGCCAAGTCAATGGGTGTCACATCCGTAAATGTTTTGCGCCGTGAACGCCCCGACTTGGAGGGCACTGTGAGCGAGCTGCGAAGCCTTGGTGCTGATGTGCTAGCTTTTGAAGAAGATCTAGAGACCCGGGAAGGCCTCCGCCAGCTCCGAGCACAGTTGGACAGGCCCGTGCATCTCGCACTCAACTGCGTCGGTGGAAAAAGCGCGACCAATTTGACGCGCCTCGTGGGGCAGCGGGCCAGCCTGGTGACCTACGGTGGCATGTCTCTACGCCCAACTCAACTCTCCACGGTACATTACCATAAAAGAACTCTATCGCTAGTTGACAACGGCCGGTTTGACAGGTGTGCACATGAACCAACTTGTCGGCCCGTGACTGCAGGCCAAAATGATTTTTGAAGATCTGCGACTTTTTGGCTACTGGATGACGCGCTGGAACGAGGTGTGCACCATAGTCTGGCCAACACGAGCGCTCGGCACGTATTCAAGTCTCACTCATCCGCCGGTTGTAGGAACACACCTTGGACGAGAAGCGCCAAATGATTCGCGACGTACAGCAACTTTTCCGAACCCAACAGCTCGACATTGTACGTTTGACACCCCCCCCCCCCCTTCGCCCCCGCCCACCTCTCTGCACCGGGAATGCAGTGCTGCATTGCTGCATTTCCACCGGTGACGCAGACATGGCCAGGGCCTGCGTGCTTGACTATCGCATCTTATTCGTCTCACTGTCGGCAGCCGGTACGCAAGCACCGCCTGGCTGACTTCGAAGAAGCCCTAACAGCAGCCATGGCGCCACACCGCACACACAAGGACATTTTTTTCTTTGAATAGTAACCTGGCGCTCTTTTGTAAAATCTAATTCATATAAAGTTGCCACAACCAGCCCTGCACACATCCGCCCAATAAACTTCTAAAGGCGACGCAGACGCTTGCTTCAGGCATCGCCTTGCTGAGCCTGCTCAAGCCGAGCCAGGCTCTCATCCCGACCGAGAAGCGCCATAGTTGGATACAACGGGGGCCCGTGTTGCCCATTGACCAGCACTTGCCGCAAGGCAGGGAATGCTTTTTTGCGACCCACCCTAAACGGGAACGAGCATCGACGCACACGCATGCACTTGAATAAGCCAGTGACAACCTTATTTTGCCATGCAAATAGGACAGCAACAAACTATGGCTTGACGCGTGCAGCTGGGTCCCACGTGTTCATGCTTCAAAAGCAACGTACTTGGCTTCTTCTAGGGCATGTAAGCAGGCCCCCTTGATGGCCTCAGGCTGCCAGTCAGGCAATTCTCGCAACTGTGCAGTCATGGCGGTAATGCCACGAAACGGAGCCTCGGCCAGTGTGGGTGCCGGCGGTCGAACAAAAAAGAATTCAAGGCCAGCCACCAAGTCATCCACCGAATCAAAGGATGGCTTGAGCTGAGCTACAAGGTGAGCTAGACGATGAGTCGGCGTGTTGTCCGAGTTGAACCAGGGCTGTCGCTCAAGGCGCTGGCGTGCGTAGTCTAAGATGAGATCAAATTGGGCGCCCTGGGGCTCAACCAAGTGGAGGTGACGCTTGTTGATGTAATGGAGACGCTCCATCGCCACAACGGCAGCCGACTTGTTGAGCTGGCCAATGTCAAACACCTCTGTCAAGGCCTCCATGGTCAGATAATCAGCATGGTTGGTGGCTTCAGCGTGCTCCTCACTTGCCGACCAGCCCAGCAGCATGACAAAGTTGTTGAGGGCCGAAGGCAAGATGCCCATGTCCTGAATTTGCGACACAAACAGCGAGCCCTTGCTGTACGCCCGTGCAGAATGAACAAAAAATGAGAGCGTGACAAGAGAAGACGATGTGGGTTAGCCACGTGAAGACGAAGCATAGCCACGTGAAGACGAAGCAAAAGCAAGTGAATGAAGCAGAGGAACACTCGCAACTCCGGGAATGGGCTCGAAACGAGAGACAGACCGCTTGGAGAGCTTGGTGCGGTCGGGGTTGATGAGGAGTGGGAGGTGTACAAAGGCGGGTGGCTCAAAGCCCAGAGCGTGGTAGAGATTGACGTGTTTGGCTGTTGAGGAGAGCCATTCCTCGCCCCGGAGGACGTGTGAAATGCGCATATCGTAGTCATCAACGACGTTGGCAAGATGATACGTGGGGAAGCCGTCCGATTTGATCAGGACCTGATCGTCAATTTGCTCGTTGCGAAAGGCCAGGTCACCGTACACAAGGTCTTGAAAACGCGTCTCGCCCTGCGTGGGCATGGCAAACCGGATAGTATGCGGTACACCATCTGCGGCGCGAGCTGGTGGAATGCAACCAGTTTGCGGGGTCCAACGGGAGGCACGAAGGCATTGGTGAGGGAGGAGTGCAGACAGGCAGAACGACGAGAAGTGGTGGTCATGGCGTGTTCGACTCACCCTCGGCTTCAGCGCGGGGCAAGCTTCGGCAAAGACGGTCGTAACTTGTGGGCAGTCCCTGGCGATAGGCTGACACACGAAGGGCCTCGAGGCTGCGATTGATGAGTCCTCACCAGGCGCCACATGAGCTACCGGAGGGTAAACGATAAGCAAGTGTGTAGGCACTGCAGCGTGGGCGCGGGCACCGCACCGATCAGCACTGCAGAAGCAACGATAGGCATGCCCTTCATGCAAAAGGGCATCAGCGGCCTCTTGGTAGAGAGGAAGGCGCTGTGACTGAACATAAGCAGCGTGCGCTGGGTTGCGAAAATTGGCTTGCCTAGGATAATGGCACGCAAAGAGTGAGAAAGCGAATGTTCTGTTTTTTTGTGTACGCCTGTCTTGCGTTATAGCAGCCCAATTGCTCAAGTCTGGCGCAGCCAGCCAATCCTGATTGCTTGTTTAAGAGATGGCGCACAGTTCGTACTGGAGAGGAGTGCTTGGCCCTTCGTCCACGGTCATGCCCAGCCAAGCCAGATCGTCCTGGATACGCTGCACAGCCTCGGGCTGCAACCTGTGCGCCGCACGAGAGAAAATTGTGAGTCACTGTTGACAATGACAAGGCACATGCAAAGCGATACGGGGTGCGGTTTCTTTTACCGAGTGCGGTCCGTGTCCTCGAGGCGCAGAATAAATTTGCCACCATGTTTGCTGGATGAGGCAGAGGGAGCGAGGCACCCATGCTGTGAGAGAAAACGCGCGAACCTGCGTGCCAAGGCCAAGCATGACCAACAGAACAGACCGCGCAAAAAGATAGTTGAACAAGGCCGTGCGCACACCGCCCAAGTGCAGAAAGCCTACGGTAATCATTGAGGGAGGGGGAGGGGGTTCAGTCAAGCCGCACGCGCACAAGGATGAGAGGCGCAGTAGCTGCAGGTTGCCCACGTGCTCCTCCATCGGTGACACAGACCTGTGGGGCTGGGTGCAAAGCGCACGCGAACCGCCATCGAACCGATCAACAGCTCCACCAACTCCCTCCTCCCTGCTCCCAACCCCTATCCCCACCCACTCACCCGCCGTTGACGCCAACAAACCCCCCCCTGCCGCCTGCCGCCTTCCTTACCGCCTCCCGTGCGAACCCTTGACCTCTTCGTCCGTCAACCCGTTGGGATAGACAGCGTTTGTCTGACAAATGGGTTTCTTTTTTTTTTTTTTTTTTCTGTGTGTGTGTGTGTGTGTATCAGAGTTATGGTGTTTGTCTTGAGACTGGAACAACTCGGATCTTGGGGGCGATGTGCGGGGCGGATGGGGCAGTCATCAGCGCGCGTGCCTTGTTCGGTCCTTTTTTTAGAAGCATTGGTCCCTTTGTTTGAGGAATGTCAAGCCAAGTCGTTTTGCGTACCCAACGGCAAATTGAAAGGCAAGTGCTATAGAACGGTTGGGAAAATTATCGCGAAATTGCTCGAAAATACCCCAAAAATAACCGATATCGTCACTTCATTCGCGTTTATAGAACAAAGTGTAACAAACAAGACAATATGGCACAAAACCTTCGCAACGCTGTTTTTAGTTTCCCGCTCTGCCCGCGACCGCCCCCGCCCCCCTCCCCCCCCTCCCCCTCGCTGTCCTTCGTGTCTGCCACCTGCTTCCCCGGCTCTCTGCTCCGATTTCAGCCTCTGTCTTGCGCTGGCCCGGTGAGATCCTCCGTACTTGTTGAAAAATTGCAACGTGCGAGCCTGCATACGAAGTGCTGGTGCTCTTGAGGCGGCAAGGCCATCCAGGAGAAATTGCGAATCATTCACCTTGATTTGAAATCCTCGAATGATACCAGCGTGAAGAGGGCCTAAAGTCAGGCCAGGTCAATCGATCACCATGTCTGACGCCATCAGTAAAACAGCCAATGAAACGCGGCTGCTCCAGGCTCGAATTGCAGCCGAGCAGGAGCAACGCCGTCAAAAGTTTGCGGGGCAAAATGTACCGCAGGTCAGCACCAGTCTTGGAGCCTATGCCACGGCGCCCGCCAATACCAAGGCGCTGCATCGGGACCCAAGCGAGAATGCCTCCTATACCTCGCGCACTCTCGCCATTGGGCCACTGGGTACGTGCAAGAGGCTGTACACGTCCGCAACCACACGGCTCCTGTGATGTAATCTCACCTACCTGCGGGGTGTTCTTCTGCATCATGTTGAATCTCTCAAAGATGCCCAGAGCGAAGCATCCTTGCTTCGACAAAACGTCAAAGAAAAGTTGGTTTCTCGTCAATGAGCATCATGATGACCGCTTCAGATTGCACACATATGGCTGCCTGACACGCTCGGCTTTTGTGCTCCTTGCAAATATGTAGGGGCACCACAAGGCGACAGCTCAGCTCGACCGCATCTGCCACACGCACCCCTCCCAAAAGCAAATCCGCCTCCCCTGCCCGCACAATCAAACCAGTCTGGCTACAAGATGAGGTTGACCCCGAGACCCGTGCCGCCACTTGGTTGGCAGCTCACTACAATCCCGTCCTTGTAAGACCGTCCTTCCTCTCCTTTGCACCAAAGTCAGATTATAAAGCTGTCGTGGTTTGCTCACCACGGCGGGGTTGCGGCCTGCATCTGCAAATAGGATGCCATGACGCTTGAGGATAGCAAAGCCACCGGCCTCCTCACGGGCGCGGGCATGTTGGCGGGTATGCGCAATGCACAATGCCCGTTTGTTGGTACGTTCAGAGCTCTTTGCCATCTTCTGTCCCATCCAGCGACGACGATTAAGTGTGACCCCTCACAGCCCACTCTGATTCATGTGCATGTCATCTCCGTCAGAGGCCCTGGAAGCTGAGTGTGGTGCCATTGTAGAGCCTACCGACTACGTTGAATGGCTTTCTGGTAAAGTGTCTGACACAAAAACAAATCTTGCTTTGGACTGGCGCTTCCACTCATTTGCTCATCCTTCCGGTGTCCAATGCAGGCAAGAAGATGATGGGTCTCAAGGTCACCAATTCGAGTCGAGGTGGTCAAGATCGCAAGATGCTGACGGTGCGGGCCCCAAGTTCCATCAAAGCCGAGCTCAACTTTGACGAAGTGGTACAGACGCGCAAAGAGCTCGCTCGAGCCATAGCGCAAGAGCAGAAGCGTAAGGACAAGGAGGCGTACGATGAGACTGTCAAGCAGCTCGAACGCACCAAGTTCAATGAGGTTAAGTCGCCGCAACGCCGCCAGCAACTTCAAAATGCCTACTTGGCTTACAGGTAAGGCATTTCACAATCTCCATAAGCAATGCACCATCGTTCCTTGTCATTGATTCTAAGTTGAGCCTGCTTCGATAGCGCAAATCCGAAAGCAGTGCGCAGAGCTTTTGCAAATGCAGCCACTGATGCCAAGCAGGCATGAGGACCTTTGTTTTTTCTAATCAACTTTATCACCATGTGCTGCCATAAGTATTCAAGGTCGGAATGCATTGTTCCATCATAAACCTTCGCGTGCGTGCTGACAGCATTGGGCTTGCCCTGCATCCCTCGCTCGGCGTTTGATGATGCCATTCTTCTCTTCTCTCTCCTTTAAAACTTGTAATTGAGCCCCCTTCCCGCAACCAACAATCAGCTCCGACACATGACGTGCTTGATAGAAGAAGAGGAAAAATAGCCCAAAAAGCCAATCGATAGGCGAAGCAAGAACAAGAATCGGTTAAAAGTAGACAGGGGAGACAGCAAGCCAAAGAAATCAAAGCCAAGAAAGCCACCGACAGGAAATAAAAGAGTTGTTCAAAGAGGCGGAGCGGGCTGAGTCAAAACGCTTGAAAAAGGATGGCGGGTTTTCATGCCATATGCCCTCAAAGCGGTGCAGGTGCTGCCAACTTCTCTCATCAGCCACACAAATAAAGCGCGCGGCCTATTGCATTGAAACGCCGAGAAGTGACTCCAAACTATGTTTCAAAACAGGAGAATGGAAATTGAAGGGGGCAAATAAACACGAGGAGGGGTGGCTAAATCAAACTGTGACTAGAGCAAGCTCTCTGTGCGGCGTTGAAAGCCACCATAGAGCGAGATGACAGAGCGAAGTTGACGGCTTCGCTCGTGAAACACGGGCTTGACTTCAATGACGTGGCCATTGACGAGTTGCTGCACGGTCTGCGAGAGAACCAGCATCTCTGCGTGCTCAGAGTCGGCGTACAGATGCCATGGCTGATCCACGGAGCTACACAAGGAGCATGGACGAGATCAGACAAGAATTCACGTTGTCACAGTCATGCACAGAGCAAATCACTTACCCGTGCTGACTCACGACAGACTCCATGATATCTTTCAGTTTGGTGGAGCCCGCCACGCCCACCAAGCGCATCGAACGACCATCCATGCGCACCACCAGGTCATAAAAGTCGTTGTAGCCTTGTGCGGGAGCAGCGACCATTTGGTGGCTGCTCACTACGCTGTGGACATTGCCGTTAGCCTTGGGTGCATCACTGTCCGTCTTGGCCTTGGCAAGAAGCTCGGGTGAGGGCGTGAGCTCGGGAATGCCCTCGACTTCGCCTGTCAAGAAATAGGTCTCCATCTTGCCTAACAGCGGGGACGGAGAATACGTGAGATACGGATGGGGGTTCAGCAGGACGGAAAGGTGGCCCAAAGACAGGACAGGTCAGTGAACATTGGACCCACCTTTGCCCTTGATTTCGAGTTCACCACGCTTCACGACAGTGAAGCCACCGCCAAGAGCATGCAACTCGCTCATGGTGGAGGCGCTCATTTGAATGCAACCGGCCACAGAGTTGGACTCCATGCGACTGGCCGTATTCACGGCGTCGCCTATAGATGAAACACGAGTCCAAATAAGCAAGCGAGCCGCGTGGAGAATAGAGGGTAAGAACACCAGCCCCCAAAAGACCAAAGCAGTCGAGCAACGGCCAGCCTAGATACTTGATCACGCACCAAAGAGGCAGTAGCGCGGGGCCTTCATGCCAACCACACCAGCCATCACGCTGCCACTATGCAAACCCACTCTGAAGTGTTCAATAGCAGAAGGAAAAAAAAAAAAAAAAAGGCGGGGGCGGGGGCAAAGCATGAGTTGTTGGCGTGTCCTGCTTCGGAACGTCGTGCGGTGCTGGACTTGCAGGACGCATAGGAACAAGCAACAAACCGAATCTGAAGAGGAGAGCCGTCAACGGGAGACTTGACGCTGCGTGCAGCCATGGCCATGTCGATGGCAAAGCGGGCCATGTGAATGGGATGTCGCTCGTTGGGCGTGGGCAGGCCACAGACGACCATATAGGCATCGCCAATGGTTTCAACCTTGAACACGTTGTGCTTGTCACAGAGCGCGTCAAACTTGGAAAAGAGCTCGTTAAGCATGTTCATCACGGCCTGCGGTTTGACCGACGAGGAGAGCTTGGTGAAGCCTGTGGAGAGAAAGAAAGAGAAAGAGATTCAAGTGACAAGAAGAGCAGACGATCAGACTTATGAGCATGCGTGCACGGCCACTGGCAAATGACGAGCCGGGGCTGTGAGCGGGATGGAACACCGGGCCCTTGGCCAGACTGACCGACAATATCGCTGAACAAGATGGTGACGCTGCGATAGCGCTCAGCCTCGGGGCGCACGCCTCGCGCAAGCTGGTCAGCAATGGCTGGGGGTAAGATGCCATGCAGGAGTTCTTCGACGCGAGCCTTTTGGCGGTTCATGTCAGCCTTGGCCTCATCCAGATGCTCCATGGTATCTTCGAGCTGACGGGCGATGCTGATGGTGGCTGTTTGATGCATGGAGGAAAAGAGCAGCTCACGGCCGTTGGCATGCACGGGTAAGTCGACCAAGGACATGTCACGCAGGTACATCTCTGAGGGTTTGGTGACCTAAGGGACCGCCCAAGGGGTGTTGTTGGTGAGGCAGGTGCTTGGAATGAGCGCGCGATGGGAGGACGTGAGGTAGACGCGCGGCAACGTACATGGGGCGAGCCAGCCATGAAGATGGTGTCGCATTCAGGGTGGTATACAAGTTCACCCTTGAGGTACAAGTCTGTGGGGAGACCGAGAAAACGACAGTGTCAGAATTGGTCGCATGATGTTTGGAAGAGGATGGCTGGATCGCCAGCATTGGCGTGGCAAGCGGCTTGTTCGGAAGGCACAACGTACAATCGACTGTTTCGGCAATGAAGCGGGCTGCTTCGAGACTACTAGCTGAGGATGTCGAACGGGTCATGCTGAGGCCTCGAATTTGCTCAAGCATGGTGCTCGGGCTCATGCCAGTACTCTCGCTGTTGTTCACGCCGTGCGAGAAAGGGCACCCGGTGGCGTTGTTGGTCTTATTGGCAGTGGCGGCGGCAGCGATGGCAGCCTCTTCGGCGCGCGCCATCTTCTTGCGGCGACGCTCTTCACGCTTTTCTTCCTTTTTGGCCAGGTAGGTGTTATCCTTGACGATAAGCATAAACGATTGGCGGTCGTATTGCAAAAAGTGCTCAAAGTCCTGACGCAAAAGCGAGGGCCGCTGGATCTTGCAAATGTCGAAAAGATTGACGGGTTCGCTCAGATCAAGCTGGGGGAAGCGGCTGGCTAGGGACGAGCCCATGGAGGTGACGCGAAGTTGACGATCAAACTCCAAGTGCCAGGGAAACAGGTCGTTCACGTGGCTGGCGTTGAAGACACGCTTGCAGAGCTCGTGGCTGCCCTGCGTCTTGGTGCTTTCCTCCGAAGGGTAGGCGTAGCGGTCCGAGCCCTTGTTGACAATGGCAAAGATGTCGTGGTCGTGTCCCTCATGGCTGTGGCAATAAATGGATGGCACGAATGCATCAGGAAGAGGGACCGCAGCACGTGATTGGAGGAAGCACAAGGGCTGAGACATTACGAAAGACAGCGAGATGGCAGGGCCACGCACCGCTTTTGATAGTGGGTGATGGTGATCTCCTCATCGTAAATTTCGCGTGCGGCGACAACCAAGAGAGTGTATGAGTAGCCCCAAAGACCGGGACGCCTGTGGGGGGTCAAGCGATTCAGCGTCGGGACGGGTTAGTTGAGTTGTGGAGCGTGTTTCAGGGAGTACTACGTTGGAGAAGCAACCGCGTTGCCAAAGAACAACGTTACGCACACAGAGTAGTAGTGGAGAAGAAGGGGGCCATCACGCTGGATTTCGGGGCGGAACGAGGGGGCAATCATGCTTGGATAGCTAAAAGTGATCATTGGCCGGGGGGGGGGGGGGGGGGGGGAACCC
>NW_001865040.1:2498534-2520435 GCF_000002865.3 Monosiga brevicollis MX1 | reverse complement strand
GAGACAATCTATGCGATTCCGGTTGAAGCAGGGACACTTTGAGCAGGTGCTCACACGCCAAGACACATCAAACCAAGGTTTGGGGCAACCATCGCACGAGGAGGCACACACGGGACTGGCGCCGAGCTCACATCAGCCAGAAAAACGAGAGAGAGGGACAGAGACAGAGCAGTGAGCAAGAGAGAGAGGGGCATCGAAGAGAAATAAAAGAGAGAGAGAGAGGCATGGGAGGTAGACGAATGTGAGATTGTAGCTTAAAGTAGAGGGCCTGCAGAGAGAGCGCGTTCCAGACGACAAAGAGAAGAGAGGAAGCGATATCCAAGTGCAAACCCAGAGAACGTGAGAGCTAAAGTTTTGGATTTTTTTGTAAGCGGACACAAGCCATTAGCCCCTAAGCCGTAAGCTTGAAGAGCCATAAAGCACGAGTTCGTGGTTTTGCGGTTGTCAACGTCAACGTTGTGGTGCAGGATTGCGCCAACGGCAAACTTGACATGTCAAGGCAGACTGCATAAACATCGAAACATGCTACAATAAGTGAATGGATACCGCAACGTTAAACAAGTGTTATACATGTGGAAGTCTGCAAAAGATGAGGTGTTTCCAACATAAACCCAATTGTCAAGTTGAATCAAGGGACAGCCATAACGTCACAAGGCAGCAGAGGTAGGGTTAGGGTTGGGGTCGTGGTGGTGGTGGTGGGGGTTGGGCGGTTGGGGCTAGGGGGGAACAACTTGAACTTGCCTTAACCGTTTTGACCGCTTTAACTGCTTGAGCCGCGCCTTTGGGGGATGAGGTTGGGGCTGATCATGACTCAAGTAAAAATTGGCTTGGTTCGTGGGACGTTGGTTTGCCCCAAGAGCCATCCTTTGAGGGTGTAGGGACTTGGTGCTTCAAAGTCGTCGAATTTTTTTTTATTGTTTTTTTTTTTTTTTTTGGCAGCGCTACATTCGATGCATGGTCAGACTTGAATCAAGTTGTTCGAGAACAGGCCAGCTGCAAGGTCACACATTTTCTAGTCACATGGGTGTGTGCATGTGCCGGTGTGCCAGGCAAGAAGGGTCGGGGTTTGGACATTCGACAGCCCGGCTTTGTCATCACCGCTCCACCGGTTGTCGTTCACTACCAACCTAAAATCTCGGCGCCTTGGCGCCTTGCAGCCCCCCACCCCCCACTTCCTTTTTGTTCATCCTACGAGACCAGCCCAGGTGACGTCACGATTGAGGCTGACAAGCTCACCCCCCTCAATTCCCCTATCGAGCCTTGCACGATCTGCAGGATGGTCACTGGCTCCCCTTGGGACAAGGGCCTTCAGTTTCTCGAGAAGGCGACGACCCTTTATTGTGTGGGGGCCAAACGCAACGACCTGAAGTCCAATCGGAAAGGGTTTGGTGGCTGTCAGGTCTTTGCGAAGCGATGGCCAGGCTCGCCACCGCCCCAAACCGGGGTGCCAAGCGGCGGTTCTGGACTGACCTTTGGCCCAAACTGTCTTTGGCATGGGTTGGCCTCTGCCGTTGAGGTTCTGAGGCTCCACTCTGCCCGCTGCCGCCGCCGCCGACATTGAAACAAGATCTTGTTCACCTACGATCAATATAAAATCAACCTCCGCATTGTAAAGATATGAAATAATACTGCCAGTTTGCATTGTTTTCTCTCTGTATCATGGTAACTTCAAAGGCAAAAGAGAGAGTCAGCCATACGCGCAAGCATCATCTTCACACCACTCTATCTGCTTCACCACACGTATGAGGCGAAAGGTTACATAATTGCATGTATATGGTCATACGGTGCTAGAAATCTATCACACCCGAGTGTGCAGATGGCCACACGCGCGTGTCAGGCCAGAGTCGCTCACACCTTGGTGAACAGAGTCGCACACATATCCATGCGGATGCAAGGGCAAAAGCTGACCCATACCCACACCCGAGCATCGCCATCACCACACTCATCACACACCGGCCAAATTGATTGTTTTTTTGAGTTTTTTCGTGCTGCACTCCTCTCTCTCGTTCTCGTTCTCGTTCTCGTTCTCGTCACCTCAACTCGCTCGGCCGCGATAGACAGGGTCAACACGGCGGGCTGCCACGCCTCCTTCAGTGCGACAAAGTGTCTGGCTGCAACATCTCTGCATTCGCCCTGGGGCTGTGCAGGTACAGGAGCCCCCGTGTTACAAGCCCCAAAACAAGGCTCTACAGACGAGCTAGCGCACACACAGCGAGCCGGCTCGCAGCTGCCCGGCTGCATGCTGTTGATGTTCATAATTCTTTGAATCAGAGGAAACTAGCGGCTGCGATCCAATTTCATTGGCAGCGCCTGGTTATCAAGGACCACAGAGGCCGTCTGTCGAGCGGGCTCTTCCCGCCCAGAATCGTGGAAGATGCTGCGTCGGCGCACACATCGCCTCCCACGCGCCGCTCCGCCAGCACATGCTTCTCGAAGCGCGCACGGTCGCACTCAGTCAAGCTCGGATGAGGATCCAAGCCGGACCTTCGTCTCTCCTAGCATGGTGCGTCTGCCTGGCCACCAGCACACCTGCCTGCACATTCAGCACGCCAGCTGGCTCGCCCCGATCCAACACCGTGACCTCTGCGGCTTCCATCTCATGGCCGATCCTTGCATGTTCTTCTCGCTCACACAGGAGCAACGCAAAGCACGCCTTCGCAGGTACAGCTTTGGGGCATCAACCAACAGGCTCTTTCGCCTTTTCATGTTCAGTCCTTTCGTTTTCAAGGCGCCTTGATCTTGCTTCTCTCATGTCAACCTTTGCCCCGTCCCTGACCAATGGCAGAGACCCGGGCCAACGACGCAGCCGCCTGCGCTCCTTGATCCAGTCCCTCTCTCTGCGCTCAACCCCGCGATCCCGTACCTCAGAGGTAAAAGTCAAGCCTCAAGTGCCCACAGCGAATCGCAGTCATCAGCCCTGGTCAATCTCACCGAAAGCATGCTGATCCCGTTCCTCGGGGCATCGCAGCCCGTGTTTGGCGTCGACCTCACCAACGCAGTGGCCGAAACCCACCTTGCCGATGGACTCGACATCCCCTGCATCGTGCGCAGCTGTATCTCCTTTGTGCACGAGCATGGGCTGGAGGAAGTCGGCGTCTATCGCGTCTCAGGCCGCGCCACTGACGTGCAAGCCGTGCGTAAGCACTTTGACACACGTAGGTGCCGAGCCGAGCCCCCGTCCACACCTAGGCTGGAGGCCCTCGGCTCACAGCCTGTCAATCCACCACCGTGCGCAGATTCATACGTCGACCTCTCTGCCGTCTTTAAAGAAGGTGGGCTGCGCAGCCTGGCGCACTTGCTGCTCCATCTCGTACGGACTGTTCTGGGGCTTATCAACATCCTTCATCGCTGCAGTGATGCCAGATCATGTGCACGTGGCAGCGAGCGTGCTCAAAGCCTACTTCCGCGAACTACCCGATCCCCTCCTGACGCACCAATTGCGACCAGACTTTATGGCCCGTTCGTCTTAAGATTCGCCTCCCCGTCTCGTTGTTACCGGCCCTCTCACTAAAGGGTGGCAGAAATGCACCCACTCACAACTTTACGCTTTCTTGCCCCCACCGTGTTGCGCTGTCTTTGGGGCCCCATGAATAGTGGTGGAACAGGACGCGGGGCCAGAGCAGTTGGCGCGACAACTGCAAGCCTTACCACTGCCCCACTATCAGACTCTGGCCTGGCTCATCTTTCACCTGGCCGAGATTGCGCGCCACGCCGAGGAGAATCGCATGCAGCCGGACAACATCTTCATTGTCTTTTGCCCCACTCTGCAAATCAATCGGGTAGGTTGGCTCTCCATACCCCAATCTTGGGCAGCGTGTGCGGGGCCAGCGCCGACGACCTGCACCTGCTTCTTGCCACGCTAACCACGGTGCCCCGGTGTGCTCAGAACCTCCTCAAGCTCATGATTGAGCACCCCAGCATTTGCTTCCCCAACATCAACTTTGTACCACAGCTCGACCTTGCCTCCAAAACCACGTGAGCCTCATTCGGTCCATCTGCCATCGGCATACATTGGCCACTTTTATTGGCCCGCTTTGATGGGCATGTCGCCGGTCCCTGTCACGCCATATCGTCGCAATGCTGCAAAAAGGCTCACAATGTTGTTGATAGGACTCCCATCTCAGCGTCACCCTCACCGGGTGCGCATTCGCCGTCCAACCCTTTTAGCTGTGGCGAAATGGTGTGTGGCCTTGGCCCCTGCTGGCAGTTGGGAGTTTCCATTGCGTTTTCAAGTGTTGGCATCAGCATGCTCACTCCACTTGCGAACTTACAGCTGCAGTACGATGCGGCACCAGACGGGTGGGTTCAGGCTTTCCTGGGCTCCCCACCTGCCTTTGTGCGTCAGGAGCAGGAGGAGGGGGAGGAGGAGGAGGAGGTTGCTGATTCGTCCGACGCTCTCAACCACTCGCACCAATCGGGTGGCTGGCAAGCGGCGTTTGATCCAGCCTCGCCTCATTCATCACATGACACTGCGCCCCATCCTGGCACCCTCCACGTATGTGTGTGACACCCTCACAAGGCTACCTCTTTTCCCATGTCTCCCTTTTCCGGGACGACGGTGTCGCTTCCTTACTCCTGCCGTCGATTCGCAGTTCCGGCAGAGCTTTAGCGATGATCTATATCTGGGTGAACGAGATGCCACACCCACCAACCTTTTGCCGGACCTGCTCAATCCCGCTGATCATGGCAAGGCAGGCTTTGGGGACGCAAGCCCGACCACCGAGGAGGGCGATGCCTTCTTAGACCATCCCCTCGATCCCGCATTACGCGCCGATGCCCTATTGCTCGAGGTACGAGTGCCCAGGCTTGATTCGCTCTGCACTTAAGGAGTCATAGTCTTGTGGGGCACTGGCTTGTTGGGCTCCACCTGAACGCCGCATGCACCTTTTCGCTCCACTGCTGGGTCCGGTGACCTCGCAGTGGGGGTGGCTTCAGCTTGTGGCAGCGGAGCTGCAGCAAGACTTGGCCAACGCAACCAGTGGGCTGGAGAGCATACCGCACACAACGGTCAGTAGGCCACTTTTAGCTGGATGACTCATGCGAGGGTCACCAAATTCAGACTTGTGCCTGTTTGTGGCTGCCTAAGCCCATCTCGCTCTCCCGTCTGGTTTTTCTTTGGGCACTTGGGGTGCGGCACGTTGATGTGAATCTGATGCCACGGATACTGTTGGGCCACGCTTCATCCAGAATCTTCCCATGGAAGCGCCAATCCAGTTGGAAGGCGAGCAACTGTGGACAGAGGTGGCGCGGCATATACACGAGCAGGAGCTCCTTCTGAGCCATGGCGCAGCGCTTTCACAGGTGGGTGGGTACCTTCCCCTTTTGCGTCAAACCACCGTCGTCACTCTGTCTCATCTTTCCCACACACCGGCGCATCAACGCCTACAATGATTTTCTGCGCCTCCCTTAGACTTTAATCCACGAACAACACCGTCTCTGCCATCTCCAAGCTCTCGGGGCCAGAGCCCACCTTCCCCAGAAGCCAACTCAAACTTGATATGAGAGAAAGAGCGATAATGTCAGACACTCAGCCCTAGTTGCTAAATTTAGAAGAGCTTTGTCGCATCAAAATAGTGTCGCGCGAGCTGGTTTCTGATCGCAAAGATACAACAACAAAGGATCTGACGAATTATGTATTGATACAAGGGTTGTTTTTACGGCACAAAACAATACAAAATGCATAATGGGAGGAACAGTCACTCGAGCCGATCGTCGAGTAGTCAACTATTCAAGCCACCACAAGCTTACAACCGACACGCAGGTGTGACATGGGGCGGTGAGTTGGATTCTGAGGTGGGCGCCGTCACCGTATGTAAGTGTGAGGATCTAACGTTAGCCACCCCTTGGTTCCCGCATTCAAGTGTGGCCATCTGATGCTCTGCTCGTTCGTCTGCTTCCGTGTCAGTGTCAGTGGCACTTTTGGCAGCGCTGCTGGGGTGAGTAAAAGCATTTGAAGGGTCACGGCCAACTCGACGGTCTTCCTGCCATTCCACCGCACAGCGAACTTGTGGTCGGGTGTTTTGAGCTTTGAGGATGGCTGCCGTCTCTGCCTTGACTTTCTCCTCGCGATATTCCGACGCTCTGGGTTGCCATTTTTGGTGTTTTTGAATGAAAGAGAGAGTGTGTGTTGGCCGCTTGCGGTGGCATTGATCTCGCTCTCCAAGTGCGGGTGCCAGTGGCAGTGTTGATCTTTTATCTCATGCCACCACACACCAAATCTCGTGCCCTTTGCAAACCCCCCGCCTTTTTCCGCCGACGTGTGCGCACCGCAGCTCATCTTCCGCCCACCTCTATGCGCGCGCTCTTGCTTTTGCAGTCAAATTTTTTTTTTGTATTTTGTCTTGTGCTTTTTTTTTTTTTTTTTTTTTCTTTCCATTGCCAGGTCAATTGCTCTATCCTTGTGAGCCACCCTCAAGATGTCGTTCCGCGTCGTGCGCCAGTCCAAGTTTCGCCACGTCTTTGGCACTGCTGCCAAGCGTGAGGATGTACGTTTGATCGCCCCCCCTACCCGTTATCGTTCACTGATGGGTGTTTGGTCTTGTTTTGATTTTTTGAAGCAGCCGTTCCCTTTGTTCTTCGTTTGGACTCTTCTCTTTCTTCTCTTTTTTTTTTCCCCCCTCTTGGATCTTCTTTCGTGTGACGGTGGCATCGATGGCACTGGCTTGACTAACCCTGGTCATTTGGTTCCGCCTTCGTGTTGCCTCAACGGTTACAGTGCTATGATGGCATCCGCATTACCCGCAATGCCTGGGATTCACCCTTTTGCTCGGTCAACGCCCGATTCCTTGCGGTTGTCCTTGAGAGCGCTGGTGGTGGCGCCTTCACCGTGATCAACCTCGAGAACGTGAGTTGCTCCTCTCCTCTTAATTGTTGCCTGATTTGGGCACTTGCAACTCTGCCACGCTGAATATTGCACAAACATCAGCTCTTGTTCCTTGTCCCTGCAAATAAAATAAATCACGTGCCGGTTCCCCGTCTGCCTTGCCTTGCCTTGCCTTGCTTGCTGGATCGTCGGATCACCCCTTCAGACTGGTCGCCTGGACTTGAACGCGCCCAAGATCTCGGGTCACTCTGCCGCTGTTCTGGATATCCAGTTCTGCCCCTTCAACGACTACGTCATTGCTTCGGCTTCGGAGGATTGCACCGTCAAGGTGTGGGAAATCCCCGAGGGTGGTCTCAAGGACAACCTGACCGAGCCCGTGGTTGACCTGCGCGGTCACCAGCGTCGCGTTGGTCTCGTGGAATGGCACCCAACAGCCGAGAACATCCTGTTCTCGGCCGGCTTTGACTATGTCATTTTCGGCTGGAACATTGGTACCGGCCAGCCCGTCGTCGAGATCTCCTGCCACCAGGATACCATTTACTCCATGTCCTTCAACTGGGACGGCTCGCAGTTTGTCACCACCTCCAAGGACAAGAAGCTGCGCATCATTGATGCCCGCTCGGGTGAGGTCAAGGCCGAGACCGACGGTCACCAGGGTGCCAAGTCGTCGCGTGCCGTCTGGTGTGGTTCCAAGA
The DNA here is from genome assembly GCF_000002865.3 of Monosiga brevicollis MX1. Taxonomy (NCBI): domain Eukaryota; class Choanoflagellata; order Craspedida; family Salpingoecidae; genus Monosiga; species Monosiga brevicollis. The sequence continues at coordinate 2,512,917 of NW_001865040.1, read as the reverse complement.
ACCGCATCTTCTCCGCTGGCTTTAGCCGCATGAACGAGCGTCAGTACGGCGTGTGGAACACCGACGACATGTCCAAGGCCCTCAAGCTGGAGATGATCGACACATCTTCGGGTACCATCTTCCCCTACTACGACGAGGACACGGGCATTGTCTACCTGGCCGGCAAGGGTGATGGCAACATCCGCTACTTTGAGCTCATCGACGAAGCCCCCCATGCCCACTTTATCAGCGCGTACCAATCGTCCACTCCCCAGCGCGGCGTGTGCAGCATGCCCAAGCGCGCCCTCGATGTGGGGGAGTGCGAGATCAATCGCTTCTACAAGCTCACGCCCAAGGGCTTTGTCGAGGTCATCAAGATGACCGTGCCCCGCAAGTCCACCCTCTTCCAGGAGGACATCTTCCCTCCCACCAAGGAGGACTGCGCCGTCCTCTCTGCTGAGCAGTGGCTTGCCGGCGAGAACGCTGAGCCTCGTCGCATCTCCCTCAAGGACGGCTACGAACCCCCATCCCGTGCCACCCTGGCCGTCGCCGAGTCGGTGAAGCAGGATGCCAAGGCGGCTGCCAACGACGACGGTGATGTTGCCCCCAAGGGTGAGAAGGAGCTGCTCAAGGCGTGGCATTCACAGCGCAAGGAGATTGAGGATCTGAAGAAGCAGCTCGCAACAGCGCAGATTAAGATCCGACAGCTGGAGAACTAGGAAAACCAAACAACAGAGTATTTGTTGCACCGCCCTTTTTTCTTTTCTTTTCTGTTTGGCTTGTTTGTTTTGCTTTGCTGCAGTAGGTCCCGGCATGCTTTGAACGTTGGTCACCTCTCTTGTTCATGGATGTGGCGAGCTCAAAACAAGCGGCTCACTGGGCGAGTGCCCCCTTGTGGTGTTTGGTTTTTTTCGTCGTTGTTCGCACGTGTTATCTTCTCTACGTTTTCTTCCCACTTCATGGCGCGCACCATACCGCGTCAACCTTGTTGACTGACTGGCTTGATTGAAAAAAAAAAAAAAAATCTCCGAAGCACACACAGGGAAGATATATCATCGATTCACGGCATCATACAATGACATAAAGAGTAAGGAAGCATTCTTGCCGGTCAAATCAAAGCAGCAGAAATCAAGAGAAAGAAACAAAAACAGCAAAGCAGACATTCGAAAGAAGCGTGACCATCTACAATCGCTCAAATCTGTCGTGGCGCACGGCCACCACGTCATCATCGCGCATGCCCACCACCATGTCCATCGATGTGGCTACTGAGACGCTGGCCACATACTGCATCAAGGTGCCGTCTGCCAGATGATTGCCCAGCAGGTTTGCACAATGGAATGAGCCGAATGAACATCAAAAAGCCGAGCTGAGCCGACGGGGTCAGCGCCAGGGTAGCCTGCAAATTGAGGCGCAGAGTGACGTACATCGATGCACCAGCATGCACAGAAACTGAATAACAAACAGCAGGCCATAGCTACGGAAGCAGAGCCAAGACGTTGTCCTTGGGTGAGAAACAAAGGGTTTTGATGCACGTGGAGCGGGACACACAAAAAACCAAAGCAGGCAGCATCAAAGCACAGGAGACAGCTGCGACATACACAATCAAAAAGGCTACGCCAAGGGGATTGGTGCCCAAGAGCTTCAGTCCGTGGGCTGAGCTGCCGTTCAGAATCAAAATCAACACCAGCCACATGGCGTTGATGACGAAGAGGGTCAAAACCTACAGGCAAACAAGCGCATCGCACAGTGGCGCAGAAAATGAGCACAGACGCAAGCCAGGAGCCAGCGATTCTACAATTCACTCGAGTGAGCGTGTCGACCACATTTAACCCAACAGGCACGCACCGCTCGGTTTTTCATGCTCTTGAGCTTGCCCTTGAGCTCCTGCTCACGTGCCGTACTATCCAGATGGGATCCCAGTCGGTGCTGGATAAACCCGTGCCAAAATGCTGCAGCAGTGCAGTGTATACCAAGATACCAAGCCCCAATAAGGATGAGCAAAAGCTTGCAGTCGAGGCACATTTGGGTCGGCCGATTGGGCATGCATGGTACACACCATATTCATTGGCACGGTTGGAGCGAGAACTCATGTCCTTGAGCGTATGCATGGGAAGCTTGATCCACAAGTCCTTGGCTTTGCGCTGCAATTGGTCATTTGACAAGACTGCAACACAGGTATTCGGCAACAAGCATCGGTCAGTAGGCAACAGCAAGCGCCCTTGATGTGTCATCGCAAATTTTGAGAAGGAAACTTGAGAGCAAGTAAAAGGCACAGGCGCGGGATAATCTTACGCTTATTCTTGTCAGCCTCAGCGTTGAGGTAGGCCGCCAGATAAGATATAGCCAGCTCAGCCTTCTGTAGGTGCGCACGCTTGCAAATGCCCATCTATAACGAAGCAATGCCAGCATTGAAGCGCGGATCAAGCTGTGTAGCCTCTTCCTGAACACATACGGTACGGTCTTCAAGCTGTGCCAAATAGAAACAGACACATGCGGGTACCCACCTCGCGAAGCTGCTGAACATCGAGGGCAGCAATGGCCTCGAGATCGTCGTCTCGAAAACCAAAAAAGGTGAAGTGTGGATAATAATCGTACAAGTGGTTATGACTGAGCCACAAGGGCAAGCTGGAAGCCTCTCGCTGCCATTGTTTCCAAGACCATGACACGCAAGGATATCACAATCAGCCAGTTAGCACTTGGAAACCTGACTGTACACCATTGGTGGCCACTTGGAAGCTGGCAAAAAAAAAAAAAAATCTGGGTTGTAACGGAAGGCTTACCTCCCGAGGTCGGGCAACTTGGCCCGAGCGCACCGCCGCCAACAGCGAACGCTTGATGGCTTGGCCGGCCCGAAAGTCGGAGATGCCCATCTCATCAATGTCCTTGGCTGACAGGTGGCGCAGAAACGTGTTGTCGTCGTAGCCGTTGGCAATCAGGCGAGCCTCAAGTTCGGGCGTGTCCAAGCCAAAGCTCTGAAGCCATTCGTGCGTACGCAGAACTTTGAATTGCGATGGGGCCTCATCACCCCAGGCCACGGTGTTCATAGACGCCACGGTGCTGGCCAATGAGATGGCTGTGTTAGGTCGCTGTCCAAGCTGGAGTAGCTTTGACTGAAAGTCCCCATTGATGGTCCTCATAGACGCCTTGATATCCTCAATGATGGCTGGCACATGATTCCGAATCTCAGCCAGGAAACTTTCGTTGAACGTCTAAAAGCAGGTGGCACCATTGCGCCATAGACCAGATGAAAACAACAACAACAACAACAACAAAAACCATCTTGACTCACTCTCCTTCACTCGCTCTTTCCCACCTGTCCTTCATCTTTGTTGCATTGTATTGCAAGAGGCACAAAACATCAGACTGACCATGATTTCGCTGCTCCAGGCCCGCACCCAGGCTGCATTGGACAACAGCAGCTCTGGGCAAGAACGGATGGCAGCCGCAAATTCTTGCACCAGCAAATGGGGGTTGGGCACGTCATCAATCACGGCAGCCTGCAGTGTATCAAGGAGCTGCAGGACTGGCAAGCACACCACCTCAAACTGGGTGGTACCGTCCGCCAACACTGTGCGACGCAACTGCCACTTGAGTGGGTCGCGCGTGGTCACGTCTGGTTGTTCCTCATCAGGCTCTTGCTCCAGATATTCTGGATCCGTCCAAGGCCGACAACAGATCAATCGGCCCAGGAAATGCACAAAAGGTTCCTTTGGGTGCCAGCCGCATCCGCGAAAGAAGCCAAATGACAAGCTCGAGGTGTTGACATTCTTCGACTTGGTCGTCGTGATCGTCTCGCGCGTACCCCTGTGCAGCCCCGACCACAATCGAGCGGGCATGAGAACAAATACAGTCGGGTGGGCAAAAGCTTTACCAAAGCAAAAGCGTGTCATACCAGCTGCGATCGTCCAGGTTACAGCATGCATAGATCAGGAGGAAGAGATCTACATCCAGCATGAGGGACAACCCATGAGTGAGGCCAGACTGCGGCGGTTGGACTGGGAAGTCAAGGTACGCAGCTTGGCGGGCGAGTGCCAGCCGGGCCAGTACTTACAGCCAGAGGGCAACGCAAGGAGGTACCACGCGCCGTGCACCAAGCTCATGAACTCGCCCAAATGGAGGAAGCCGGCCACCAAAAACATGCCAATCATGACCAGCAAGTAGATGACTGTCACGCTGATCGAGTCAGCACCCGCAGCGACCTTGGCATGCCCACCAAGCAAAGTGGCCATAAAGTCCACGGGGCTGGCAGTGAACGTGGCGAGCATCTCCGTGGGACTGGCAGCGAAGGTCTCCAGGAATTCAGCTTCAGCGCTGGGGGTGGTAGTGTGATTGTGATGTGGTGACGGGGTGGTCAAGGGATTTGTTGGGTGCATGTGCTGCGGCGTGGTAGTGGCTGTCGATGGCGGGTGCACGGCGTCGTGGATGTTGTCCACGGTCTGCGCAATCAGGCCCCTAGAAAGATGCATTTCAGCCGATGGGCAAGAACAAGTGCAGGTGACAAGCAGCATCAGAATATGGCATAGGCAGCCGGGGGGAAGGAGGCTTGGCATGCATCAGACCCAATGGCAACCTAAGTACGACCACTCTACGTACACAAAGACGAGGCCCATGATCACGGCAAAAATGCCAGTCAGAGCCTTGGCCACATTGATCTGCACATTCTGGCTAAAGACCATGCAAACAAGCAAATAGCCCAAACTGGCGCCAAAGACGATGCAGTACACGGCCACGACGGGCCAGTGCAGGATGTACTGGAGACCACCAACAATGATCAAAATCACAGTGGCCGGCGACAACATGGTACTGAGCAGAATCAGGCCTTGGTAAAAGGCATATGGTACTGTAAAGGCTTCGTTGCGGCGCACAGCCACACTCGTCTTGTTCAACACCTGGGGGTGACGGGATGTGTGAGTGACAGCAAGGGTCAAGGTGCACGCCGTGACCGACTAGCTCGTGTTGGTGCGGGCGGACCTCAATGATGTTTGCGATTGTCGAAACAATCCAACGGCGCCGCTGATTGTAGAATTCTTTAAAGTCAACGGGGCAGTAGGTGTCGTCCTATAAAACCAGCAAGCAGAGAAAGCCACGCGGAGTATGAGCAGGTGCCATGAATGCCGTGCTGCTTCCAGCAGCCGAGGTGGGCCTGAGGAGGAAGGGTTCACAGGGAGCTTGCCTTGGCGGCGGCACAATAATCAAGGCGCCAGCCACGGGTGACAAGCAAGGTACACAGCCAGCGATCTTCTCCCATGTCCTTGATCAAAAACTCAAAGGCTCGGGTCACATTTGTGGAATACTCCAAAACACACTCTCGCAGAGCATCAATGCGATAAAGACTAATTCACGGCATTCCAACAAATGCAAGAGAAGGGAACATAGAGCAGCAATCAAACAACAGATGGAGAGCAAAAGCAAGCAAAAATGAAATAGCGCACAGGCGTTTGTTGTTACGTAAGAAGAGCGTATTTCGGTATCACCAGGGTGAGTACAGAAGACAATGCAAGGCGGCACACCTGAAACAGCCCGGGCAGCACAGTACAGTTCCCAGAACTGCAAAAGCAAACAAGAGGATGAAAGTGAGAGAGCAAGAGAAAAATGATGTTCTCTGATACTCCCCGCAGCTCCCAGACTGAAAACGTCAAAATCATAGGAAGCAAAGGGTATTTGATGATTGTTGAAGCGCGCACCGTTTTCGGCACTCTTCTGGAACCAATGGCCGATACCTACACACAAGGAGCCCGAACATGAGATTGCCACAATTGCAAAGCCCGCAGGGTATTGGATAAAAGGTGTACCGTCACGTACTGTAATCAAAAGCTTGGTAGTAGTACAACGGGCCGTGACCCCTAAAAGACGAAAACAGAAGAAAGAATAACACAACAACAACAACAACAACAACAACAACAACAACAACAACAACAACAACAACAACAACAACAACAACAACAAAAAAAAAAAAAAAACAGAAAAAAACAAAAAACAAAAAAAAAAAACGCCCCCGTCATTTGTGAGAGACTTTGAATTGAATATTTGTTGAGTGAAGGTCCACCAAGTGGGCGGGCCAAGTCATTTCATCAACACGAGCCAGCATTTGGGGACAAGATGGGCAGATGGGCTATACGTACAGGGGATAAGTGCGCCCGCAAACAGCGCCGACCTTGCGGTCGCGAGCCATCATCATAATCAAGGGTGTCACGTCCTGTCAAAAACACCCCCATCGGGCCGCCATCAATCTCATTGCCAGGTCGAGTGGAGAGGTGTGAATGAAAACGACATGAGGCTAGACACACCTCGGCGCGAAAACCGATATCAGCATCGGTGGCAAGGATGTAAGCCGACTCGCTCGGAATACGGTTTTCGTCCAGCAGGTACCTAAGCAGCCATTTTGCCAGACATTGAGTGGAAGAACAAAGGCGTCAAACGACCAGGGCTTGTAGTCATACCGAATAATGTAGTACATGTACATGAACTGGGAGGCTCGCTGTTGGACACATCAGCAAAGCGCGGGAGCGAGTCAATGGCAAGAATTGAGAAGCTGGCAATGGAAGGCGGCTTGAAAGTAAAAAAAAAAAAAAAAAAAAAAAAAAGGCAAAAACGGCTCTGCAACGATCAAACATCATAGCATGCATTGTATCCTCTTTCTGAGCCCAAGCCAACCTTTTTTTTCTTCACTTTGGCCGGATCTTTGAGGTGAATGCTGACTCGGAAAGGACCCGGCGCAGTCAATTCAATGCGGCAGCCATAAGGAGTGAAGATGCGGCGCCGGCCTCGGCGGCTGCTTCCACCCTGCAAATGTGGTACGGCAGAGTGTGGCGCAGATGAAACAGAATGCCAGTTTCCGCAAGTAGTGTACCCATAATTGGAAATGTTGGCCATGCTCACCATCACATCTGTGCGGCACTTGGGCTTGAGTTTTTGTTTTTGCAAGCATTCGTCCAAAATGCGCAGGAGGCGCAAGGCAGCAAGACCAGGTTCATCTCCCTTCATTCTGAGCACGAGAGGGAAAATAAAAACCAAGAAAACCGAGTGTTAACACACCCAAGGTCATGCAAGCACAAGCACGGCACCATCAAGGGCCACATAAGCACTGACCCGCCGTCCATGAAGATGTGCGACTCCAGACATTCACAGCGAGGTGCCAGATCATGACCAGCCTGAGCAACCACAATTCATCATTGACAATGTCGGCCAAGAGTGCTGACGTCAGCATCAAATTAAAAGAGGGGGAGGTGGCAGGGAGGGAGAAGAGGGAGGAGAGGAGAGCCAGTGTGCGCAGTGTGCGCAAGCAATCATTTTGTTGCCCATGCCCGCCTCGTGGTCTCTTGCATGTTGGCATGACGGACGCTTGCGCTTACCGTAAGCACCGAAGTCAGCAATTTGCGCATCTCCTTTTCCTCTTCTTGATACATGGTAGTGCAGATATACAGGCGGGTTTTGAGGAGCTCATCTTCCGTGGACAGGATGTCGCCCTCAGAATGACGGGCCCATTCGTCAACAGAGCGTCGGTTAAGCAACACAAAAGGTTCCAGGAGTGCAGCACAAAAGGACGGCTGATAAAACAGGTTTTCATGCAGAGCCAACCGTGGAATCTAGGTGACACACCCAAGGTTTGGACAATTTCAAAGAACGACTTTAGCCTCCAGGGAGTGTATATACAAAGAAGCGGGGGCGTGGAGAGCGGACCGACCTTGCGTTTCCATACAAAGCCAAACGTGACAAAGATGGAGGATAACCAAACCACGCCGGCAAAGACAAGGAGGTAGAGCACGTCGGTGTCGACGTGGACTTGGTTGATTTTCACGCCCAGGCGATTGGAATATTGCGACAGGGCCAGCAACATGACAAGAGCAACCGGGGTCGAGCAGTACATGGGGGCAGCCAGGCATTGGCGCTGAAGACCCATCATGATACCATGGCGCACAAAGGTATACATGATATAGCTGGCCACGAGTTGGACGATGAGCCAATGTAGAATGTAGGGGTCGTCGCCAATGGAAGCAATGACATCTCTATCAAAAAATCTGCGACAAGCCGAGGTTGTGGGGGTTTAGTGTCGTCAGACTTGAGCGAAACCAAATACCCATGATCATGGTACGGCCTGGACGTACAGTGTGCTTCCTGATTGCAGCAGATCGCTGATGAGAATGCCCACAAGCAGAAAGCCACACTATTCACAGGACACGACCAGTGAGTGCAACGATCCCAAATCCACGTCGGCGTGCCAATGCCGTTCAGCATGAGCAACGACAGGGAGCCAGGACAGCCGGACAGTCAGATTGAGAACATGGTGTTATGGCAGGCGAACAACAAGACCTTGAGGAAGATGAAGATGACCGTCGAACGGGTGGAGGATGGGGTAAAGCGGTGCTCAGTAAACTCGTGCTGATGGTCAGATGGCAGGCCATTGACGTGTAGATCTGCGGCGCGCAATTCTTCGTTCTAATTGGAACGCAAGCGGAGAAATAGCGTGGAAGCAAGAACACGTCAAAAGGTGAGTGCTATAAATGGTTGAGCATCGTGGCTCGTGACTTTTGATCGAGGAACCGTACCCTGCTCTTGCTTAAACTCTCTTGCACGAGAGGACTCCACGAGATGGCCAGAGCCAAGAGAGATAGCGGAGCTAGACACGGTGGCACAGGCGCAGGGTCAGAATAGACATGCATGGGCGGTGCTTGAGCATTATAGAGGCAGGAAAAGAAGGAAGGCAAATGTGGACAAGAACAAGAAAGGCGAGTACAAGAACAGAAAGACAAGGACGGGAACGAGACCGAGTCTAGGAATAAAGTAAGGGCTTTCCCCAAACATGGTTCGAGGCAAGAGGCGCAACACGCAGGAACGACACTCACTGGCAATGCGCATGGCCAAATTATTGCTCGAGTCAAGGTAGGTGACAAGAAAGACGGGAACCAGGATCAGCGCCGCCAGCTAAATTCAAAGGTCCAGGGGGGCACAATTAGCATGACCTTGTGACCTCAACACGACGGAGACGATCAGGCTCAAAGCTGACCTGAATGGCATGACCAAACAAGCAGAGGGGACGCTCCAGATGCTTGGAGAAGAAGCCTTGGCGCGAGTTGATGATGACTTGCGGGTGTTGGTTTTGAACTGTTAAATGCGCGCACATGAGGACGCGCCGACTGGCTTCAATCGAACGCTGGGCAGCAAAGACATCCCGGACCAGCCAAAAGAGTCAGGACCTACGTGAGCGGCTGTCGGTATCGGCGTGGATATTGGCCCAGTCGCCGTCGAGCAATGGGGTGTGCTCTGGGCAACGGACACACATGGTGAGACAGGGGAGAGGGTGAGCCAAGCAGCCAGGTAGATGGGGCGCACAGGGAACAGCTCGATAATACCGGTGCTATGGTCGTTGCTCTGAGCCAGCCCCATCCACTTGAAAAGTTCGAGACGGGGAAACAGATAAACGCAGCCCATGAGGGCAATCACAATGTAGGCATGCAGCCGCGGGGCCACCTAGTGCAAGGGGAAAAAAATAAATAAATAAAATAAGTAAGCGGGACGAGAAAAAAAGCGTCTTTTTTTGGGTCATTCCATTAGGGACGGCGATGGGAATAATCTCGAGCACAGATGACTTTGTATGGGTAAAATCTTTTGCGACAATGAAGGATAGGGGCGAGGGCGTACGCACATAAAGAACAAAGGTGACGAGGCCAGCCGACTCGAGGCAGGCGACCATGGCCATGAGACCAAACGTTTTCCAGCCTGGCCACTGGTTCCACTGGCGATCCACGAGTATCATACGACCCAGACACCAGGCAAAGTCCAACACTGCACATGCGCGAAGCACGTCGCATCACGTGAGCGTGCAGAATGGTGATGACTGGAGAGCAGAAATGCACATTGGTACCTTGAGCACTGATGAGGATGAGTCCAAGCGCAGCGTAGCTGCGCTTGCCCTGCAATGACAAGTCGGACCAATCCTGGTGATCAATCACCGTCTCTACAGGTGGCAGTCCGGGTCAAGACACAAAGTGAAATAGCAAAAAGTTGGCTCAAAGGAATGTCGCGGGGCGCAGCTGGCTGTGGGTGAACCAGAAGAAATGATGGCCCGTGATAACGCACGGTTGTTTGCATGGCGGAGCTCGCTTGTCAACGCCACAAAACCAAGCTAGATTGAATGATGAAGTCATGCCATGCGGGGCAGGGTGAGGCTGGGCCACAGGCCATTGAAGAGAGCGGAGCAAGAGCAAAAATCCGGTAAGAACCTTGGAAATGACGCTGAGAATCAGAATGAGGGCAAACAGGATGGTGCCCATAACAATGAGCACGATACTCGTGCTCTCTTGTTTCCTGGCGGCGGCAAAGCGTCAGATAGCCATGTATGGCGTGTCAGCGATGCGCAGATCTGCGTGCGCTTCAAGAAGCGCATGATCCACTGGGTGATGGGATAGACGTACGTTTCATCTTCATCGTCAGGAATGAGGTTTTTGTTCAACTCCTCCTCCCGATTCCAGTCGGTGAAGGTGCGTTCAGTGCTGTGGCGGGTGCCTGCCTCTGTCGATTGGGGTCTCACTAAGGCGCAAGGGTTGAAAGGGTTAGGAGAGAGTGGCATCTCAAGCACAGGTTTTTCAGATTGCATCTAACGCCACATGAGCACGGGTCAGACCATCATTGAAGTTTGCGTCGTCCTCTCGGGCTTGTTCGATTTCAACTTCGGTGATGCCGGGCATCTCGGCATTGTCGCTGGCAGGCATGATGCCGAAGCAGAAGAAGCGGGTCGACTGGCTGCCACAGGGGATGGGGGCAAACAAAAAAAGATGTTATTTCAAAGTGCCCGAGGAATGGGAATCGCGCACAGCCCGACTGATCGACGCGATGAAGCTACACTGAACATGCGCATGGGAACGGCCCTCTTCTTCCTCCGGCCTCTCACTTCTCAAGGAAAAAAAAAAAGGAAAAAAAAAAAAGAAAAAAAAAAAGAGAAAAGAAAAGGACTTCCCAGTGGTGTGGAGAGGAAAGAGCACTAGCAGTGGGGGTACACAGGGGTCACGAGTGCCGAGCCAGTATGCCCGACGTACCGCAACTAAATTGCTTTGACGAGATCAGCTCCTCGACGAGCCGTGGCAAGGCCGGCCAGCGAGCAACAGCACGCCAGCGGAAACAGCTACATGGGCGGGCCGTGATGGATGCATCAAAGAGGGTATGGCGCTCTTGGTGGCCCGGATCCATGCCCAGAAACCGAGCAGAAGACTGCAATACAACGAGCCTGTGCTCACCTGCTTTGCCGTCCCGAGTTTGAAAGGTCGGCCAACCTATCGCGAGCAACTGCTCGCGTCACGTCAGGCCCACCCCGTCCTATGACCAGATTCAACGGATCGATCAACCGCAAGAAATGAGCGGATAGAGCCATGAACAACAAAGAAGAAAGAACCCAGCCCCCAAGCACACTCAAGCCCTTGACTCCAAAAGAGCACAAGCCAAGCAAGCCAGGAAGGCAGGGAGACACGGCGGCCGCCAAGAAGGGATCATCGACCAGACCAGACGAGCAGAACGAGCAGAACGAGCAAGGACCGTACACACACACACGAGTGAGCGAGAGAGAGAAAGTGTGTGTGAATCTCTGGGAGACAGAGACAGAGAGTGTGTGAGCGAGAGTGAGTTTTTCAGAGAAGGGGAGGGGAGTGAGAGAGAGGTGGATGAATGAGGTGCAGATAGTAAAGGAAAGAGAGCGTTTTCAGAGAGAGAGTGTGTGTGTGCAAGAGAGAATTTATGAAGACGCCAAGTTTTCAGAGAGAGCAAGCTCCATCATGAACGACGTAAAGTCTACCTGCAGCGCGGGAGTGTCATACATGTGCAAACAGTTTCAAGCATAGAGATTAAGTAATTTGCATACCCGTATGCAGTGCTCGTCACACCCAAAACCACAAAGGGAATCATCCAAATCAATGGTGTGTGCTTGCGACATCCGCGACCCACAAAGTTAATTTTCAGTCCTACAACGTATAATGTCTGACAATAACAAGCTGACAATTGGTCTGACAATCCGGTGATTGTCTGACATTTGAGGCGCAGCCGCGACGGTGACGGGTACGGCGCGATGAGCTCCCTCATGGGCTCCATGCGTGTGTGTGTGTGGGCGGCATCTGGGCTGGGATACAAGGCGAGGGGGTCTGGAGCTGCCTGAGGGGGGGTTGATTGGGTGAAAGGCCTGGGGCAAATTCGGAAGATGGGGCAAAGAGCATCCTGTCTGTGGGCGCGATGCAAAGGGTTGTTGGTTTTTCGATTGGCCTCACCCAGGCCTCGGCTTGGAACTGGCAGCTGCTTCTTGACAGGCCACGGGGTGCGGGTGTTCACTGGACCAAACCAAGACCGCTCTCATTTTTCTTTTCATAGCCGACAGCGTGTCCACCATGGTCTGGTTCTCCCTGACTGCATCTTGTGAGTGATGACGAAAGGCTTGTCCACTCCGACTGGCGACTCGGCGCGCTGACGTGTGATGGTGCTTGGCCACGCCCGTGGTGGTGGCCATGGAGCCTTTTGCACTGCCCCGTTTTGCCTTTGCAGGCTGTGTGCTTGTCATCGCAACAGCTTGTTCCAGCAATCCCTGACGCTCTGATGGCTGCCGCAGTGGGCTTGCGTAGGGGATACGGAAGCACGGTGTGCGCCCGCCGCACATTTAGCACCCTTGGCCGTTGTAGAGCACCCTCCATCAGCTCCGTCCCTGCTGGCCACACATTGGCCACACCCTCGTCCCTGCCACGCACCACTCCACTCTGGTCCCGCATTCGCCCGCTCTTGCTCCTAGGCGCGCGCTCCAGCTCCCAACAAGTCCCTCGTCCTGCCACCAGCGCCGCCACTTCTACCTCCACCTTTGCCATGGCGTTTCGAAGCTACAGCCGCGCGCTGCAAACGCAGCCCGTGCTCACTAAAGCCATCACCGCAGGCATCATCAGCATGATAGCCGACGGCGCTGCCCAGCTGCTGGTGGAACATGCCCCGGCGCTGGACTGGGAACGCCTACTCAAGTTTGGCGGCTTTTCCATGCTGCTGGTTGCCCCCTTGCTTCACTACTGGTAGGCATGCGTGTCGCTCAAACACAGCCCCTTGCCATCTGTGCGTGCTCGCCAACCCCTGACCCCTCCACTTCGGCTTGGCAGGTACAACGTGCTCAATCGCTTCTTGCCGGGAGCCGCCTTCAAGACGGTCCTGCTGCGTGTGTTTGCGGACCAAGCACTGTTTACCCCTCCTTTTCTTGCATCGTTCATGTCTCTCCTCGCCCTTCTCGAGGGACGTGGCCATGTCATTCCCAACATGCTGGAGAACGAGCTCTTCGGCACCATCGTGACGTGCGTTGGCCCGGCCCACCGTCTCCCTTGTGTGTGTGTGTGTGTGTGTGTGTGTGTGTGTGTGTGTGTGTGTGTGTGTGTGTGTGTGTGTGTGTGTGTGTGTGTGTTTGTTGCTCGTGTTTCGACAGCTCACTTGGCCGTGGATGCGCTTCTGCCAGCAATTGGTCCGTCTGGGTCCCTGTGCAAGCCATCAATTTTGCTGTCATCCCGCCCATGTACCAGGTTGGTGTGCCGATCGATGCGTAGCCAAGGCTTTTTGGGGAAGAAGACTGTGCCTGCCTTGATGCCGTGTGGCCTTGATCCGGTTTGCTCGCGCCTCGTAGGTTCTGTTTGCCAACTTTATTGGTCTCTTTTGGACCATCTACCTCAGTTATGTGGCACACAAGTAGTTTTCCTATGGCCGAAACCTGCTCAAACGAGTTGCAGACTGTTTTATAAAGTATATCTTTCAGTCACACTTACCCACTGAACACAAGTGTAATACCATCACACTTTACCCACCGACCCAAACTTAGCGCTTGCCCATTGTCAGCGGGTCTTGCTTCAGTAAGCATGTGAGGTGGTGCTTGTGTTGTTGTTGTCGTTGTCGCGACCGCGCCAGGCGGCGGCATCGTGGACATTCATAGTGAAACAGTAAAGTTACACCACCGTGATGCATGTGGCATGGTACGGGACAGGGTCAGACAAACGGCCTGCGAATCAGTGGCAGTAGAGGCCGTTCAACCCCTCCTCTTTGGATCCCTAAATGGCAGTTTGCTCATAAAACGGCGCAAGTGTCGTGATGCCAGTCAACATGGCCGGGACAGAGACGGACGATCACGACAAGGGCAAGTAGGACATGTATAGCACGTCAACACAGCACACACCTGAGAAAGAAAGAGCCAGGTTCTCTCTCACCCCCTCCCCCAAAGCTGCCCGGCACACAAGCTGACGCGGGAGAAGAGCGAGCACAGGCCGAATTTAGCCACGTCCCAGCGACACACACACACACAACACACCTTGTTTTTTTTTTTCTTTTGTTCTTTTTCATGTAAGCACGACTTTCTCTCTCTCTCTCTCTCTCTCTCTCTCTCTCTCTCTCTCTCTCTCTCTCTCTCTCTCTA
>NW_001865040.1:2482923-2497721 GCF_000002865.3 Monosiga brevicollis MX1 | reverse complement strand
CTCCTTCTTCTCTCTCTTCTCGTCTTTTTTTTTTTCTTTCTTTTCTTTCTTTGGCGGGTAAGTTCAGTGTTTCCGCGATATGGCAGCCGGCCTTGGCCAGGGGCAGACAAGAGCTGACAGCATTATTGGAGGTGTGAGATGATCTTGTGAACGGGATCCATACACATTGACGCTTCAAACCTGGTCCACATGCCTCCACAACCCTGCTGCTGCCCCTTTGAACGTCAGCAACCGATTGACCACATCAGCTCCAAAGCGCTTCTCTGGTCTGGGTGCCAGTCGAGCCAAGACGAGGAAGCGCAAGGAAGACGGTGCGGCGCACACGCACAGACCAAGTGACAGACCCGACACATAAACTCCCGCAATGTACACCGATACCCGTGACATCAACACACAGTCAGGGTCCGGGTTTATCGGATTTCACTTTGCATGCGAACAGCACTGTTGAACGGTCACTGCATCCCGTCTCTGGGGTGCTGCTGTGACCCTCCAGCCCACTGGTGTATGCTCTCTGCAGCCAGCTTCTCTCTCTTTTTGCCGACCTTGAACGTGTGCCTGTCTCCCGTGTTCTTCTTTTGTGTGCTCGTACGCTGCTCGTGCACGGTTGTCCCCTGCTGTTGCATTTGTCTTTCCCCTGGCCCAAACGGTCCCCTCGCTGCCCTCGTGACCGGAGCATGGCGTCGTGGCATTGCTGTCTCACTTGGCACTGCTTGATTCAATACTTTGACGTAGACAGACTAGCTGCAGCCGCCTCAAATCTTCCCTGACCTCCCCCTTGGCGCCCGCCTCGGTCGCCCTTGGCTCTTGTGCCAACCATACCGCGCCACTCACTGTTGGCTCGCGGACTGGACCAGCTCCCTCGGGCGCTGCCATCCATACAATCATGGCAACGGTGCGTCCAAAGACACCAGCTCCCACCTGCTTCACCCGCCCACCCCCTTCCCGATGAGACGCTCATGTCCTTTCTACTCCAATTTACCTCATTCAGCCGGAGGGGCCTGCCGACGCTTCTGGGATGGAGGTCTTCCCTTCTCAATCCCTTGAAGAGCTCGAGAACAAGGTTTTGGCTCCAAGTTGGACCGTGCCTCTCGAGAGCAATGGGCCCTTGGTTGTCTGCACACAGGCCTTGTTGAGGCTGCTGCAAGCCAATAGTGCGTTGCGTCTCTTGTCCAGTTCAAGGCCCACCCACCTGCTGCTTGCCTGTGTATCTACTTGTGCATCCGCCCGTGTATCCGGCTGCGTATCCGCCATCTCATCAGTGACGTGACGCTTGATCTCGGTCCCCTCCTTCCGCTCTAACAGGCTCATTTGAAGCTGACGATGTGGCCACACGCTTTTTGCATGGTGTCTTCCACGAAAGCTATGCCAAGCTTCTGGACTCGGACGCCGTCCGCACTTGGAAGTCAAACATTATTGTACGCTTCCAACAGCCGTACACCCAGCCATTGCCCTCTTCGCACCAGCAAGAGGCTAGCTCATCCACGCACGTTGCCCTGCATTTGATTGATGAATAATCCTGTTAGAGTTTGATCGAGGAGAAGATGCCCCTCTTTGCTGAAACACTAGCCTATGTCGTGGGCGCCTCCGATCACCCAGAGCTGTACAACCTCGTCGCGCTGGTAGGCAATCCGACGTTGCCCCTCATTTATCTTTGCGCATGGCATTGCATCGCGCAAAGCTGGGCATATACTCACATGCTGTGCTTGGTTCACACTTGCCAGGCGTTGTGTGACGACGCCGAACTGTACCACCGCTGCGGTACCGGTGCCAGTTCCACAAGCTTGCAGTCGTCGGCGTTTGCCTGTCGCCAATATGGCTTGTGGCCTGACGTGGTGAACATCTTTGGCCATCACGGTGGCTTTCAGCGCATCGCCGCCTATGCAGCTGTACGATTTCAAGCGCCAGCCGCATCCCCTCTCCTCCCTCCCTCCTCTATCTTTCTTGCTCGCTCGCCCGCTTGGCATAAAGGCTGGCTCGCCGTTTCTCTGACCGATTCTACTTTCTCCTACTTTGGTGGACGCGCACCCATAGCGCGAGGATGTGCCCTTTGAAAATCTGCTACAGCTAGCCCGCATCAGCGTTCAAGCTTCCCCCGACCTCAAGGATAGCGTTCGTGATCAGGTCGGATCAATTCTTTTCGCCCGCTTACACGCCTACAGTCTTACACTCACAAGCTCGCTTCAGCCTGAGCGCTGTCCGACACGACAAATTGGTCAATGCACGGCGCCATCTCATCCATGGTTACTCCCATGCCCACTCCCAAACAGGTCCTCGCCCCCATCTGGGCTCGCTTCAACACCAAGTTTGATGGCATGTCCAATGACGATCTCAAAAAGCTGGCTCCCCACGTGCTGGGCAAGCGCGGCCTGCTTGCCACTTTTGCAGCCTTCCCGGTATTCATCGCACGCTCATTTAGCCTTGTTGAGTTCCAAAGCAGCAATAAAAATTCTCCCCGCCCGCGACACACACATTGCTTTGATTCTCCCGCTTGCTTGTGCATGACACGAGGGCTTACTTTACCGCGTCTCACGCTCGTTCAATTTCTTTGCTGCCAACGCCAGCGCCTGAGAGACTCAGTTTCTCCAGGCCGACCTCCCGTCTATGATTGCATGTTGCGGGTATGCCGCTTTGTTACCCGCTTTGCATCCAGCTTGCTTGCTCGTGCATGGCATGGATGTGCCATGTTTATCCTGCATTCTGTGAGCTGCCCGGCTGCATACTTCACTCACTTTGATCATGCCGGTGTGCTTGTCCTCCTATAGCTACTCAAGTGCGGTTCGTTCAGCGTGACCATGAGCGTCATGCAATTTATCCACGAACAAGCCCGATACGGCCCATCCACGGCCGACGTGTAAGGACATGATGATGTGTGGCAATGGACCTAGCCCAGTGCACACACATCTTTCCCTCCCCCTCATTGGCTGCGATTGCCTTCCGCACAGACGCTCGCGCCAGGCAACTCTCTCGCAGGAAGACATTGCTCCTTGGATCGTCGAAAATGACATTCTGGACATTTTGCTCAAGTGCGCCATCTCTCTGAACTTCGATTTGTTACTCCAACCTTCTTCTTGACACTTGTTGTTGCACGACAACAGATGGGTCGCATTTTCTCACGTCGGTCTTGGCGCTTGTTTCAATGAATGACAGGGGCAACCTGCATCAAGAGCAATATGTTCGCCGCATCACAAAGCTAGTCACCATCTTGACAAGCCAAAAGATGCTGAACCAGGCCACACTCAAGCAAATTTGGGATGTGAGTCACTCATGACCGTTGTACCGTTGCAGTCGCATGTCGACTGCTACCGACTCGTGTCCCCCCTCTTTTGCTTCCGCGCCCACGCCCGCCTAGCGCCTCATGGCACCGTGACTGCCTCTCACTGACCATCAGGCGCAAGGGGGCAAACACGAGACGATTGTGAAGAATCTGCACGAGCTGCTCGCAGAAATCGCCTGGGATTTGACGGGAGACAACCTGCACTACCTCTTTGAGCTTTTCAAGGAGAGTTGGGGGGGTAGTGACGAGAATCGTCGCAACCTGCTGACCCTCATGCGTCGATTGGCCGAAGAGGACACCCACAACACCATGGCCAACCAAGTGTTGAATCTCTTGTGGGATCTTGTGCACGATGACACGGCCAGTCGTGAGATCATTACGGCTGCACTTGAGGCGCACTGTCACATTCTGCTGCACGGCTACAACCAGGAAGCCGAGAGGCGCCACTGGATCAACACGCTTGTTGAAGCCATTGGGGCCGAGAAGGATGTTTTGCTCAGCGTGCAGCAGCTCCATCGCATCCTCAAGTACTACTCCAACTCTGCATCCAGTCACACGAGGTATGGGTCAGCCGGAGGTGGCCCTGCTGCAAGTTTGATTGCAACTGCCATCTGTTTTGGTCTGCCCGGCTCGTGGTTGCTCTGAAAAACCAGTCTTCCATGATCAGGCTTCTCACTCGCGCCACTGTCCTAATGTTCCGTAGGCACAAGGAGCTGTTCACGTTTATTGAGAACAGCAAGTTGGCCACGCACTGCCAACATGCGCTGCTTCAATATTACGATATGGCTCGCAGCAACCCAGCAGCCGCAGGGGGTGTGTTTTCGCACGAGGAGATCTTGGACATTTATCTCGACAACATCCGCTTTTTCAACGAGACGACGTCCAGCTACATCTCCCTCGTCCTGGTCGAAGTTATCTGGGATAAAATCTACTGTCACGCCATTTCAGAGACGGACGCGCGCATTCTGCTGACCTGGTTCGCCAAGATCTGCACTTACAATGGCAACGACACCGATCTGGATCTGGGCTGCATCGCCCGCTTTTTTGACAGCCGCATCGTGCGCCAGGACCCAACGCGCATGAACACAGATGCCTTTCACCTGTTCTGGGCCGCGTTCAAGTCGACCAATCAACACCATGGCAAGCTGATGCTGTCCAGCGATGGTTTGATCATTGAGTCCATTCGCGACATCAGCTTTGGTGGCCTCGATGTTCTGTGGATGGTGGCTTTGGAGCACGATGACGAGCAGGTGGCCGAGCTCGGCGCCCGGGCCCTGCTACAGCTCTTTCTGGCCAGCGGTTCCGCGGTTGACTTCCACAACGCGTGGCTTGAGCAAATTTTTACCCGCCTCACGCAGTCCTACTTTGAAATCTGTCGCCTCGAGGTCAGAGCTAACAGCCAACCGACTGACTGCCTTGGGCTCGGGGACAAGGTTGTTGGGGTTGGGTGTCCGATTATGCGATTACTCCTCCTTCCCACACCCCACATCCTATGCCCATGCCCTTTTTGTTGAGCCTTGTCTTTTGGCGCGGTCTTTGTGTCTTTTCCTCGAACAAACTCTTGCCCGCGTTTGTGCATGCCGAGAGAAAAGTGGGGGGTGTTGACGGATTCACCACTCACCCGGCTGTTCTGTCCCTTGTTGTTTTGACATTTCAGGATGAATCAGCCAAGACTCGGGCCCAAGCATTGGTCGCGCGTGCCTTCCGCATCCTGACCAGCTATATCGGGGCCACCGAGCGCAATTACCGACGTATCTTTGGCCTTCGCGGCCACCGAGCGGCATACCGAGGCCAAATGCTCAACCTCGTGCTGCATCGCCCACGCAAGGAGGGTCGCAAGCCACTTGATTTGCTCATGCATGAAACCGATACCATGCTCTCCCTTCGCCGCGAGGTTCGTTTTGCGTGTCATAGTTTTGCATACGAAACGTTCACCTTTCACCTTGAGCATTGGGTCAATCGTCAGCTCATGCCATGCCTTCCTCCGCCAAACGGCCGCGACGTTGGCACATGCATACAAAGGCTGCAGCCATTTTTAGTTTGCGTCTAGAGGCGACAGCCCTGCAAACGTACAAGACAACGGCCATGTACCTCACAAGCAACGACATGCATACGCTTGGCGAAGCCGGCGTGTACCACGGCCAGCACTTTTTGGTGCGGTCTCTCAACGTCAACACCAATGGGCCCATTCTGGGCCCGGCAAATGAGATGGAAGAGGCCAAGCTCCCGCGCATGATCCTCGCAAATCCGCAAAACCCCTTCACTGCCAAGTTGTATCAAATTGCGGACGAGGTGCGCGTAGCTCCAGAGGCCCGAAGCATGGCCCAGACATTGCTGTTAAACCTTCCGTCCAATGAGACAATCATGCAGGCTGTGGCCGATGAAGTGGTTGCCAAGAAAGATCTGGCGTTGGCTACCTTGCCCGAGCTGAGCCGCTTTCGCCAACTCTATCAAATCCTTGCCCTGTGTGCACTGCTGCAACCTTGGCCCGATGCCGAGAGAAGCCCCGCTTTGCGCGAGCGCTCCCAGACTGTGCAAAACGTTTATCGCCAAAGCGTGCCATTTGCTCAGCTGCTCAGCGTGTGCCGCATTTCAGATGCAGAGGCCGCCACGCCGCATCTTGAGGAATATGAGATGATCTTTGAGCTCCTCAAGGCCGTTCTCTTCCTCTTGCAAATCAGCATTGAGGCTGCTTCTTCGCTGGACAAGGCAACCCTGGCACACATCTTGAGCGAACTCAGCCCTCTGCTCGAGCTCACTGCCAGCGGGCGCCTGGGCCAGAACTGCTCCCCCACAGTACGGCCACCCGCGTGTACCATGTGCCTCATGTTTGCCTGCCTTCGATTGCGTCCTTCTCCACCATCACTCACAAGCAAGGCCGCGCCCTCGTCGCCTTGGTGCTAGGTTGAGGCAAAGAACGCCGTGCTGTCTGTGCGAGTCCTGAACCTGATGGAGCGGCTCTTGGCTCAGGAGGAAAGCGAGGCGACAACGGTTCGTGATGCCCCGTGCACCCCGCTCCTCTAACGCCTTCTCTTGTCGCTTATGCTCACTCAATTTCCCTGTTCAACCATGAACTGACCTCGGTCACAAAACAGTTTTTGGACGTCGTCTTCAAGCACGATTTGCTTTCCCAGATCTTGATGCATGCGTCGGATGCTGGAACTCGAGGCAGTCTTGTCAAACTGCTCATGATAGTTTTTCCCAAAGCCTCGCCGCAAGACCGGGCGACCCTCTTTGCGAAGGCGTGCGGCCTCTTGGACAGAGTGCACAGCACGCCTCACTGCAGTCACCTCTTCAATTTGGTAGTTGCGCTGGTCTCAAAACACGAGGCCTGTGCAAACACAGACGCAGACAAGCTTTTTCAGCAACAGATTCAAGCTTTGGAGGTGTGTCTTCAGGCCTTGGCGTGTGGACCCGCGCGTGATCTGGCCAAGGTCACGTGGTGTTGCTGTTCCGTATTGACTGACTTTTTTTTTTTTTTTTTTTTTTTTTTCAATTTTCTTTTTCTTTCTTGCTCCCCCAGCGCTTTGAAGTTGTTGATGGGGCCCAGCTCGATGACTTGCAAGACGAGCTGGCCGGACGTTTCAATCTGGCGCGTGCCCTTTTGCCGCACGTGGGTTCGACGACGCTGGACAACGTGGTGCGTACCTCTTGTCCTTAGGCCCAGACTGACATTTTGCATCACGTGCCCAGCGCCTGGTGTGCGAGCTTGTTTGGCCGCCAACTCTGCCTGCGGTTGCTCTGTCTGTCCAACATCTGCTCAGACATGCCTTGATAACGTCACTTCTTTTCATCTATGTCAGGACCGCATGCTCAAGCCGATTGTGGAAAAGTTCCTCTTTCCCGCCTCCAAGCGTCTGAGTGAATTGGCCTTGGCGGATGAGGGCATGGATCTTGACGACGAACGCGTACAAGCCATTTGCCGTGTTCCAGGGGCTCGCACAGCTGCGTTCAGCTTTTTGCAGTCGTACTTGCAGGCTCGCCCAAAAAGTCTGATGCAGCTCTTGCTGGACCTCGCAACGCTGCATTTTTCGCCGAGCCAACGGTGCGTTGGCTCATGATGATTGCTTGCTTGCTTGCTTGCCCGCCCTGCTATTTGGTTTTGCTATTTGGTCTGAGTGCTCACCTCGGGGGGTGGACTAGGCTGAGTGGGTTTGAGTATATCCCCGTCACCACGGACCGCTCTTCCGCCGGCTTTGTTGGCTTGAAGAACGCCGGGGCAACCTGCTACCTCAACTCCTCGCTGCAGCAGCTGTTTATGCAACCCGACATCCGGCGCTTCTTGGCATCCGAACTTGCCATCCCTGCGGAGGACCGGAATGACCTTTTGCTTTATCAGCTCCAAAAGACCTTTGTGTTCCTTGACAAGGCCGAGCAGCAGTACTACATCCCTGAGGTACCCTTTCTGCTCCTCGGCACTGTGCTGTTGCTGTCCTGCAGCCCCTGTCGATGTTCCATAATGGTCTGTTCGCCTTGTTATAGGACATGTGGCGAACCTATCGTCATTGGGGAGAAGCGGTCAATGTGCGCGAACAGCAGGATGCCAATGAGTTTTTGAACTGCTTTGTCGATCAGATCGATGAGCAGCTCAAGGCTCTGCAACGCCCCCAAATCCTGAGTCGAGTTCTCGGTGGCATGTTCCTGGACGAAAAGATTATTCAAAAGGGCTGCAACCATCGCTACACTCGAGATGAGCCATTCACGACGGTTTGCGTCGAAGTGACCCTTTCTGATCGGCTCGAGGATGGCTTGGCCAAATATGTGCAGGGTGAAGTTTTGGAAGGCTACAAGGTACGTCATGCCGCGGTCGCGGTCGTGAATTTACTTTCGCCGCCGTGACTTTTGATGTAGCAACCGCCATCTTCCCTGCGTGCTGACGGGTGTGATGGTCTTTTGACAGTGCGAAAAGTGTGCCGAGCCCCGCGATACACTGAAGCGCCAAAGCATCAAGCGTCTGCCACGCGTTCTAGCAATCTCACTTAAGCGGTACGTGCGGGTGCATTGTTTGTTTTTGTTTTTCTCTCTTGTTTCTCTCCCTCGTTTTCCTCCCTTGTTTTTCTCCTTTGTTTTTCCGTGACTGCCAACTCACTTTGGGCGTTTGTAGTTTCGACTTTGACTTTGAGCGTATGGCCCCAACCAAATTCAACAAGCGCTACGAGTTCCCGATGGAACTGGACATGGTATGATTTATGGCAACAGACACTGTCCGAGTGTGTCTGTGGTGTGGTGTGCGCGCTCGGTGAGTAAATTCTTACAGTTAGCCTTTTGCTTGAATCCGCTAGGGTCCTTACACAGCGGCGGGTCTGCACGCCGCTGAGCTGCGTGAGAACGGCACGGATATTGAGGTGGGTCATGGCAGAGGCTCGCAGGATCATCGTAGGCGTTGGTGTTCGTTTGTTTTTGTTTTAACTCAACGCACGTTTGACCGACGCTCTGACTCTACTCTGCTTCCGGCGACATAGACCCCAGCCTGTCCCTACCGCCTGGTGGGTGTGATTGTGCACAGTGGTCAGGCCAATGGCGGGCATTACTACTCGTTCATCCGTCAGCGCGATGCCTGTGGAGCCGTACAAGAGGATAGCCCCTGGCTTCGCTTTGAGGACACTGAGGTATGCCCAAGCTCCGTCCTATGATCACAAAAACGCTTCTAAAACTGTTGCTTTGCACGCTCTGCAGGTTTCCATCGTCGAGATGGACTCGCCCGATACCTTGCACGAGGAGTGGTTCGGAGGCTCGTACAGCTCAGATGTGCTGGACAAGGCGACGCACCGGTACGTATCCGGTCTTGGCGCTGCAGGCGCGACTGTGATACCCATTTCGTTGCTGACCGGCGTCGTCATTTTCGCTGGTCTCTGCCTCTGCCTCTCTTTCTCAAATATTGTCTTTTCCTGGTGTGGCGCCGATTGTGGATGCGGGATAGCTACGTCAAGCGAAAGCGCGAGCGCTGGTGGAACGCCTACATGTTGTTCTACGAGCGCATCGATCCGCCTGCACTGCACATGTCTGATGCGTATGATCATGAGCTCGATCCCACGCTCCCGGACCACCCCTTGCCCCCGAGTGATTCGGAGCCAGAGCCCTACGACACTGTGACGGCCGAAGAGAAGGCTGAAAAGGAGAAAGAGCTGGCTACCGTCGATCTTGAACCAAGCACTGAACTTCATCGGGAGCTGAAGAGGGCCAACGTAGAGTTTCGGCACAAAGCCAACGTCTTTGATCCCGCGTACTTTTCGTTCTTGCTGCAGGCGTGCAAGCAGCAAACTCAACACTTCTTGGACCAGTTGTCCGCTGCAGCAGATGCCGATGCAGAGCGAGCTATCCGTGCGGCTATCCAGCCTGAGGTCGTTGCGCTTGTCAATCGGGCCTTCCAGTTTTTGTCCGGCTTTGCGCTGCGCACAGATGACTCTTACCGCCCAGCTTTGGGAGACTGGCCTGATGTGCTGGCACGCCTCACGGAGCTGTCGCTGGAGGGACTGGATCAACTACTCAACAGCCTGACCGAGGAACCAGACCTTTTTGAGGATCTCTTGGTCCTCAACACGGATGCAGAATCTCGCCGTGTGCGTATTGCTCGAGGGAGGCTGTTGTTGTTGTTGTTGTTGTTGTTGTTGTTGTTGTTGTTGTTGTTGTTGTTGTTGTTGTTGTTGTTGTTGTTGTTGTTGTTGTTGTTGTTGTTGTTGTTGTTGTTGTTGTTGTTGTTGTTGTTGTTGTTGTTGTTGTTGTTGTTGTTGTTGGAGTCAGAACATAACCAGGACACATGCTTATCACTGTCTTCTTCCTGCTGCTTCACCGCGCAGGTCTTTGCCCGCATTCTGATCAATACTTGTGAGCGTGTGCACGAATGCCATGGCAGCGAAGTTCTTCTCTCGCGCATCGAAGATGTGCTCACTCGATTGGGCACTCTTTTGGACACGGTAAATCAGCGAACACTTGACACCGGGTTTCTCCCTCTCTTCCTCTCCTTCTCTTTCCTCTCTCGGCGTAAAGGCGCAGCTGTTGCTAAACTTTTTTTCCACTGGCAAGCTTGCTTGACCCATACGTGCGTAGCAAATTCTCACTTGTCTGTGATGCATCTATTTTTTTTTTTTTTTCTTTTTTTCTTTTTTTCCCCTCCCCATTGATGCAGGAGGCGATTAAACGTCCACGTCAATTTGATGCTGCTTTCGAGTTTTTGGAAAGGCTTTCTGCTCTGGGTCCCTTTTGGTGTCAGGAGCTTTTGGCCCGTAACTTTGCGCTCCGATGTTTCAGTCCCACGTCAAACACTTTGCCTTGGTTGAAGCAACTCATGTTTGATTTCAAGTTCGTGTCATTGCCAACGGCATCCCATTGGATTTTTGATTGCAGCGCTCTCACTAACAGCAACGTGTGTGCTTGTCTTCCCACAGCCCCTTGGTTTTGCTGCTGGCTCGGCTGATCCGAGCCGGCGGTCCCAACTTGCCGGAGCAGACAAGTGCACCACCCACCAACGTCCGAAACCCATTCATTCTGTCTTCGGACGTCAGCCCGGTACATATCACTTTCTCTCTCGATTGCACCTAAAGCCAAGCCCCCGTGCCCCGCCCTGGTCATGATGATGGCTCATTCTGCGTGTTTGACATGCAACTTTTGCCTGACTTTTGGTTTGACTGCTAGGATGCCCCTAATGATGAGGGTGTGTTGAGCATCATCCATGAGCACATGGAACCGCTGATGAACATGCTTGTTCAGCTCGAAGAGCCTTACGTCGCCGAAGCGCAAAGCCTTTTGGCTTTCTTGTGCTGGCGTGATGATAGCCGCCTAATGCAGGTCAGATGACCCCATGCTGTGCCTGCAGAAAATGTTGCCCTTGAGCTGTCAGGCTCGATTGGTTTTTCTGAAAGCTGACGGGTTGGGTGCTGATGATTTCGCCGTCGCGTTCTGGCTTGCTTAGGTGCTCTGCCCTCTTCTCCTACACTTGGACAGCCACAGCCCTTGGCCCAAGGGCGAGTTTATTCTCAACTCACTCAAGAGCATGATGGCCATGCCGGACAATAATTTGCCGTTGCGACTCAGGCTACTTCACTATGTACGTGTTTTGCACCTCGCTGACCAAAAGATTGCGCTTCGCACAAGGGCAGCGCTTTTTTTAATTCTGTTCTCCAATCTTGCTCTCATCATGCTGTGCATGCACTTTTGCGCAGAACCCCAAGGAGAACAACCGCGTGGCTGGACTTTTCCGCATCCTTGAGTTTTATTTGTTAGTAACTTGTCATGATGAGGGAACGGGCATGAACTTGACTGGTTGGACGAAGCAGTCACTTTGCTCATTCGAAATGCCTGTCTTGTTTGATTACAGCACCCATCACGCAAAGAAGGTGTTCTACACAGGTGCCTTCTTAGCATGGGAGCTGGAGACCATTCCCGAGGCCCGTGAGTGGTTGCTGGCTGTGCCACAAGTTGACAAGTGGGCCACCATTACATCCTTCATTGAAACATCGATTGCCAGCCTGCCGATGTAAGTCCAAATTGCCAGCTTGGACCTCAGAGAATAAGCCGCGTGGGGTCCTGCGTGGTGACATGTGTTGTCGAACGCCTGTATGCTGTTTCTGTGCTCATGCGTGCTCCGGCTTTTAATAGCGTGGCGGGACGCAACCTGGATGTGGATGAGACGCATGTGTTGCGGCGCACCGAGTCAGCCGAGAATGTCGTGGCGCTTTTGTCTCAACACGCACCAGCAGACCTGTATCCCATGGTTCGTGCTGGGCACGCTGGATTGGTCCGGTAGCTGCACTTATCAGGCACATGACTTGACCCATCACGTGCTTGTTTCCGGTGACTTAGACTATCTCAATCGCGCCGACCGCCCAGACCCAGTCACCAATGTCTGAAGACGGCTCGGATGTCGACCAAGGGGGTATTGACAATTTGCTCACTGATATTCAGGCTTAATTGGGTCCAAGTGCGGTGGCAAAAAAGCGATGGCCAATGTGTGGTTGTACCAGCACAGTTTTGTGAGGTTATCCATGGTTTTTTTTTCTTTTTCTTGATGTAGTTGGTCTTATGGTTTGCGGCCGCCTCGTTCTTCTCCCTTCATTCTTGTATCTACTCTCTGTTCTCTTGTTTGGTTGCTCTAATTCTTTCCTGCTCTTTTTTTTTTCTCCTCTTTCCTTCCTCGCCACCGCTACCCTTCTCTTCTTTTCACCTGCTTTCTTTCTTCCTTCTTTTGTTGTGGTCTCGGCCGTTTTGGGATGTACATTGTCTTTGTCGCCATGGACAAGTTGAATGCAAGCCACTTATCAATTGAAAAGCCTCGCAACCTATTATTGTTCGATGTGAGTGCGAGGCATTTGATACAAATGGGTGCGCCAGGGCCGGCAAGCAAGCAAGTGTAGGACATGGCGCAAGTGTAGGACATGGCGGCTTGTGCAATCGAGTGCTTGTGGGCGCGCAGCGCCAGATCAACTCCAACCCTCACCCCTTGGAAAAAAAGAAATCCCCTTGCAGGCCTTTTGGGGAAGGGAGGAACGCATCTGCAACTCAAACAGTGGTGTTTTCGATGGCTTCATCATCCTCTGTATCTGTGGGGCTGACTTCGACGGGGACTTGAAAAGTGGAAAGGTCATGACCCACGCGCGAGAGTTGCCGGGCGGACCCAGCCGTGCGTTGCTCAGACAGCCGCGCTTGCTTTTGAGCGTCAAGGGTATCCGGATGATCGGTACCCAGTTCATGTACAAAGGCCACCGCGGCTTTTCGAAAATGCAAGGCGCTGCTACCGTGCTCACCCAAGTGCAGGTGGATGAGAGCAATGTTGTAATGGGTGTCGCCGACAGCTTTGGCCGAGGGCCCGAGAATTTTCTCCCGGATGCGGAGTGCCCAGGCATAGTAGGAAAGGGATGTCTCATAATCCCCCTCGAGGCGGCACGCGTGGGCGAGGTGACTAATAGTGGCTGCGGTGTCGGGATGATCGACTCCCAGGACCTTGCAACGGATGCGCAAAGCCTCGCGAAAGGATGCAAGGGCTTCGAGCGTGTTGCCTGAGGGGGCATAGTCAGATCCTTGGTCAGCTGGACGACGTTTCCCAAAGGGCGTAAAGCATGATTTGTTGCGAGAGAAGAGGAGGGGGTAAAATAATACCTTGCTGGCAATGCGTTGATCCCATGTGCGTCAGGGTCACGGCCACTGAAGGATGAAGGTTACCAAAGGCCTTGCGTTTGAGCTATGGAGTGTCAATGCCCCGTGGTCAGGTCAGATAGCCGAGGCCGATGGCAGGCGGCAGAAAAGAGATTTGTTATGGCAGCGCAGTCGCAAACTCTACCTCCAATGCTTGTGCGTGACTGGCCAGTGCATGCTGATAATAGCTATCCTCGTGACTTTGGAGCGCACCCTACAAGAATACCAGGAAAACAAAGCGCATGACTGAATCACAGGCACTTGGCGACGGGAGGACTGCGCTGCTCCTGATGATAAGCAACGTCAAGAGTGTAGGCATCTCTGTGAAAGGCCGGCGCGAGGAGACGCACCAGACGCAGCTCGGCTTTGTGAATGGATCCAGGGTCTGCATCCTTGGCTTGAACCGTCAGTCGGTGAGCCTCATGATAATACTTTAAAGCATTGGCATAGGCAGCTCGAAACTCGGCCAGCTCGCCCAGCTGTGCAAGCAGAGCGGCAGCGCGTTGG
Organism: Monosiga brevicollis MX1; assembly: GCF_000002865.3. NCBI lineage: Eukaryota > Choanoflagellata > Craspedida > Salpingoecidae > Monosiga > Monosiga brevicollis. The sequence goes on along the minus strand of NW_001865040.1, from coordinate 2,483,812 downwards.
CCCTCGTTGCGAAGTGCTTCTTTCTATGAACCACAAACATCCATTGACAAAGCCAATCCGATGCCGTTTCCACCGCAGGTTGAAGTCGCGGAGAGCGGAGCCATCTCGATGAGTTGACGAGGACTTGGGCACGAGGGGGGCGGGGATTGGCGCCGCACCGTATGTTTGAGTGTGACACCGATGACCTTGGTGGCCTCTGTATACTTCTGAGCCCGCTTAAGCTTGCGAGCAAGGCGGGTTCCGTTCTTGTAAAGGGCTTCGGCATCTTTCTACTTGTACCCCAAGCACACAGCAACGACGGTGAGCCAAGATTTGAGCCATCAGCCAACGCAGTTGGCCAGCGGTCGTACCTGCTCCAAGGCAAGCTTGAAAGCCCCACGCAAAGCCTTGATATCACCTGCACTCGTCTCACGCCGATCCCCGTGCTCCACCTTGCTCCCAGCCCGACCCCTTCGGGCAGTCCCTGCTGCAGCCGCATCCGCCGTCGCAGCTACCGCCCCCGTCGCGTCAACATCCCCCATCCCGATCGCTCTTTAGCGTTCTAGCGCGTTTTTTTTTTTTGCGTTGTGGGTGTTTTCTGGTGGTAAAGTTTGATTCAAAAAAGACCTTTTTCTTTTTCAGTGCAAAGCTTCTCTCTCTCTCTCTCTCTCTCTCTCTCTCTCTCTCTCTCTCTCTCTCTCTCTCTCTCTCTCTCTCTCTCTCTCTCTAAATCTCTCTCTAAATCTCTCTCTAAATCTCTCTCTAAATCTCTCTCTAATCTCTCTAATCTCTCTCTATATCTCTCTCTATATCTCTCTCTATATCTCTCTCTAAATCTCTCTCTATATCTCTCTCTAAATCTCTCTCTCTCTCTCTCTCTCTCTCTCTCTCTCTCTAAATCTCTCTCTCG
>NW_001865040.1:2454645-2482873 GCF_000002865.3 Monosiga brevicollis MX1 | reverse complement strand
TCTCTCTCTCTCTCTCTCTCTCTCTCTCAGTTCATCTCTCTCTCTCTCACTCAAAAGCTCTTATTTCCCAAAAAGCTCTCCACTCTCTCTCGTCGCTGGTCAGTGTACGCGCGCAGGTGCGCCTGGTGTGTGTGTGTGTGTGTGTGTGTGACCGGGGTGCTCTTTGGGCAGCCTGCTTGCCTGATGGGCTTGTTCGCCTTTGCTGGCTTGGCGTAGAGAGGTCGGATCGGACGACGCATGCCTTCATCGCACGTATCCAGCGACGCGCACGAGTGCGACCTGGCTCTGGTTGGTGGAGGTGCTTGCGCTTGTGTCAAAGCTGCGCCCTCGCAAGCTCATGCCTGCGCCCCTGCCCATCGACCAAACCCCCCGATCGTGTGCAGAAGGCGACCAGTGACACGTGCCCGCGTGGGCGCCGCGCGCGTGCGGAAAAAAAATTCTTTAACTGGCAAAGAAGGACCGGGCATCTTGGATGTCAACGAACCACGCTTCCCCGCATTGAGGGGGGCTTCTAGCCGCACGGCCCGCTCTGATTGCCAGGCCTCAGTCCCAGCGCCATGGGGGCTGCAGTGCGTGCCGTGTGTGATCTGAACCTGGCTCAGCCACAACTGGCCCGCGAGCGCGTTATCATCAAACGCCTCTTCTCTGCTTTGCGAACCGAAGACTCGGAAGAGAGCAATGATGAGCTTGATCGGGCCTCGCCCCTCGGGCCAAACTTTGCCTCCAAACCGCTGTCGACTGTGCGTGTCCGAACCACCCTTGGAAACAGGCAGCTTCTGTCCCCCGACACACGGCCTGAAAACGCCTCTCACTTGGACAACCAACCCATCTTGCTCTGAATGTAGACGAGCCAACTGGCACCCCACCTGCTCTTGGACATGTGTGCCGATGCCCATGGCTCCGAGCTCACAGCCAAGACCCTCGGTCATCTCTTGCTGGCCCTCTTCGTCTTGGGCCACGATCGCACCGCCATGCCAGACGCCCTTCTGCAGGGCCCAAAGGGCACGGTATGATAAACCCGCAACATGCCTGGGCCAAAAGACATGTGACACGTGAAAGGCGGCCGTTGGGGTAGCGTCAGTTTTCCTTGAAACAGGCTCATTACCCATCCTTTTAAAATTTGCTCTCCCTCCTTAGGTACTAGGCCAGCGTCGTGGATCTCTGTCAGCCTTGACAGGGCGACCCAGACCTCAAGTGGAGTCAGATGCCGAGGCCGTGCAAATGATGAAGGCTTTCATCGATGCCATACTGCGCGCGTACGCTCCCATTATCTTGTACCCCTCTCCGCCTGCTGACCTAAACCTGTGGCTTTCCGCGCTTTGCCTCACCCGTCACCCGATCCCCTTTTCACCAAACAGGCTCATGCGGTTGCCCATCAGCTTGGACATTGCTCAAGCTATGTGCATTGCCATGGTAGAAGGTCAGTCCTGCCGGAAACAACTTGCCACCTCCATCAGTTGCTCGACGTCTTCTCCTACAATACGTTGGCTCATATTCATACCCATGCCCGTCCTGCCTTATCTTCTTCTTCTAGCTCGCGCGTTTGCCACGGCCCGTCAGTATGTCGCCAGCTACTGCCTCGAATGGTGCCAGCGTGGACTTACCGCTGGAGCCGAGCTGAACTCTCAAGTCTCAGATGCTGTTGAGGTAGGATGGATTCACAAGTTGGCACGGCCCCCGAGTCATCTTGGCTCCGACTGGCCACTCTCATCCCCAATCTCGTATCTGCGTCAATAGCAACTCCTGTTACTCTGTGTCACCGATGTCTGGTCGGCCATCCGCAAGGCTTCGGCCGTTCGGTACGTTGCATAGTTGACATCCCAATATCCGCCTGCCGTGCACACGTGTGAGCACATGCATCCGATCTTTCTCGGTTTGCCGACCCTTGATTCACCCATGTGCGGCTCCCATTTCTCGTAGCATGGGCAATGTCCTTGGCCAGTTTACTCTAGCTCAGCTCCTCAAGTTTTATGAAGCACTTGTCGAGGCCTGCGAAGTATGTTCTCCTGATGTATAAACAACCCCGGTCCTTTCACGCATTTACCTTGTTTCTCATCCGACAACGCCTTTCAAACGCCCATGGTTTGCAGGAAGAAAGCACATGGCAGGAAGTGGATGGTGCCCTGCTTGGCATTGCCAATCTGCTGCGCAAGGTGACTCCTCTCCTTTCAAGCTACAGCATGCACGTCACAATCCTTCGCTGTTTTTTTTCTCATGCTCGCAATGTGTCACGTCTTCCCGTAGTTTGTTTGGGTTCCTTTCACGACCCTCAAGCCCGATATGCGCAAGCGTCTTTCAGATGATTCTGGGGCTATGACTGGCGCCCGTCGCTCTGGAGATGCTCAATTTCTGCTTTGTGTACGTTTCTCGTCCATCCAAACCTGTTGCTGTTCTCGCCTCTTCCACTCGCCTCTTAGGCACGCGCGCGCACCCACCCACGCCCTAACCCGGCATGATACCTTGCGTGCATTCTAGTACGGCTCTGATGTGTTGCCACATGGCTTACCCAGCATCATCGAAGAGACGCTGCCCAAAATTTGCAATCACTTGCTCAAACACCAACAGCTGACCGTGCGAGAGAATGCCAGCAAGGCCTTCGCCGGCTATCTGTCGCGCAGCAAAGTCGAACGTGGCCTCGTAGTGCTTGACGACCTTGTGGCCAAACTGCAGCATCTTGACGACGAAGATCGATACCGATATCTTCCACACTTTGAGGCAGAAGGCTTGCTTGACGTGTGCGTCACCATCATTAAGCAACTGCCCCCGGGGTTTTTGTTGCCCAATTGGCCAGCCTATTTCCGCACCTTCAAGTTCTATCTAGGACATCCGGCGTCAACTGTGCGGCAAGCCTGCAGCCTAGTTTTCAAACATATCATTGCCCGCGATGCATCAAACCCCATCATATCCAAGCTGGTGCTTCAAGGACTGACGGCGCACTGGCCGGTTAAGACGGCAGTATCGGCCGTGGCCGAAGCACCGTTGCCCTCGCTTGCTTGGGAGGCCAAGGAAGGCCGCCTGCTTGCCTATGACCTCATCTTGCGCTTTCTCATCAGCAACCATATCAACTACCTCTTTCCCACCATGCTCATGGATCATCAATATGCCATCTTCACTCCCGGCCAACTCGCTGCCCCGATTGCGCGCCCCGCCCGGTCAGTAACCTGGAGGCTGTGGCCGGCGTAGTTTCGTACTGCCTTTTGCTGTGGGCTCAACTCTTATTTCTCCTCGTGGCTCATGTCCATTTTTAATATGTACAACCTCACAGGCTGCTGGACAAGATGTTTTTGCGACCGCTGCGCGGACAGTACGTTTTTGCATGCGCAACCAAAGCGCTCCTGCGTTTATCTGCTTGCTTGCGCCCTAGCATACCTTGCATTGATGAAACCTTGCATGTGCCCTGGCCACACGATACGCAGCTCTCGGCCCACGTCTCAGCATGGTGATCGTGGTATGAACAGCGCTGGCCTCGAGCGCACAGTTTTCCCATTTGTTTAGCCTCCTCTCGTGCTGTCATTTTTTTTTTGATGTTCTTGTCACGCTTTTGCCAATCTTGACCAACATAGGCGATGCGCCGTTAACTGCCTCCTTTGATCTTTTGACGCGCCTTCGTTCGCCTCCGGCAGTTTTAACGAGTGGTGGCGGATCTCAGGTAAATGAAGTTTCGATCCCAAAAACTTTCGATTGCGCTTTTTTTTGGGGGCCTTTCTTCAAGCTCACCCCACCTCGCTCGATGACATGCGGCCACGACTTCTCAGCCGCGGCTTGGCAACTCGCGCTTCTCGCTGTCACCCTCCCGGACCACTGCCCCTGCGCTTCCAAATGGAGGATCCTCTGCGCGCAACGATTTGTCCCCCCTGGTACGTTTGCATCACATCGATTACGGTCGGTTACAAGCGCGTCAGGGAATTGATATCATGTTTGGCGTGTCTTCGCCTTGTTAGCTCGGCAAGCAAGATGGCCCTATGCGTCGGGCGCGCGGCATTAGTGTTGGCAGCCAAGGTTCTCATGCGAACATGACCGGTATGATGAAGACCGCTCCTCAGTTTCCCCCTTTCCCTTTCCCGCTCTCCCTCTCTCATCCTGTGGACCACGCTCCGATGCTTGCAATTTCTCTTCCCCTGCGCAGGAGTGATGGTTTCCCCGCGCTTGCAGCGACGCTCCGTTGGCCGCCGCCCCACCCAACGCAGCAAGTTTCTCAACAAGTCTCTGCAAGAAGCTCAGACCACGGATACGGCCCAGCCATTCACTTCACCTTCTCGCAAGAAACGATTGCAAGCCACCTTCTCACTCTTGGCCGCTACAGATGTCGCGCCAAGTTCGCTCATTATGCAGCTTCGCGACCTGGACCTGCAGCTTGATGAAACAACTGTGGCCGGCAGCGTTGGCCGAAGCTCGTTTGAGGCGTGGGCATCCCCGGCTCGATTTGTAGATCAAGCGGAAGGGGTGATGATGAGCCCTATCTCCGGAGACCTGGACTCACAGTCTCGGCCCAACACCCCTCGTCGCCATCGTCGTCGCAGTTCTGTCACGCTCGACCTCCCGGTCTGGGTGGATACCTCCCGCTTCTGCGAGCTTCCGGATGTGCTGTTCTCCATTGCGGCGCAAACCTTTGAATGCATGCATCTGGAGCAGTTTGAGCTGCAGCGGATGGCTGCTGCCATCTTGCCCCTGCTGTCTGATGTCATCCGCTGGTTTCACTACCCTTGTCTGGATGCCATTCTTGGGGCCAGCCTCATGCAGCACGACAATGCGTACGTTTTTCTTGATCGGAGAGAGGGACACTCTCGCCCAATTTTTTGTTTCCGCAACCTCATTGGATGACCCTCCTCGGTCACTGGGCTGACCTTCGTCCGATCAATGTACAGGGTGGTGCGACCAGCTGCCCTGATGCTACGTCACAGCTTGGGCCATTTGGCTTGGCTTCGCCATTATACCTCGCAACACCGTACGTAGCATGCAACTATGTTGCTTGAAAGAGGACAAACGGAAGAATATTAGTTCTTTGACCTGCTTGCGGCTCACGGCTCACTGCCTGTGCCACAGGCGAGCTATCGTTAGAGTGCCAACAGGAGACCCGCGAGGTGATGACCAACGTCCTTGCCTCTTTCAATGCCAATGCCAAGGTATGAAACGCGAGGAGTGCATCAAGTCCTTGTCGACTATTCTGTTCACCAAGCGCGGTGTGACTTTTTGGCAGGCATTGCTAGAGCTCTTGGACAGCTGTCGGCGTCACTTTGACTTGCTGAGTATTGAGGTGATTGAACTCTCCATCATGGCTCTGGCCGTGGTGCCGCCGGGCGAACTTGATATGGGTGCCGCTTTGGCTCATGAAGCGGTTCAAGCACTCTGCGCCATCCACGCTCGGTTTGTTCCTGTTCAAACGCAGGCAGGCGTGAAGCTGTGGGAGTTGCTTGCCCGTCACTTTGACCTCGGCATTGGCCGTTTGGGTTTGGCTTGTGTAGAGCGTTTCCGGACAGCCCGTTTAGCGACATGCCCGAGGCTTACGAGGACTTGAAGTTTGAATTCGAAGGCCCGTTGAGGTGCGCAATGGCATCGACTGGCAGCATTCGTTTCATTATTATGTAGCTCTTGACTCATTGCTTATGCACGAAACAGCTGTTTGAACGGCGTCCTGGCTGGTTTGAGCGACGCAACGCGCGCGCGCCGCGTGTGCAAACGAGTGTACGAAACAGCGGCTAGCTACTTGGTATGCTTTCGCACCTCTGCCCATCTTCATGGCACCTGCAAGTGAGCTCAATGGACTCGATATGTTTGGCTAGCCGGCCTTTGTGGATGCCTGTGAAGTTGGCTGGGCCCAACCTTTGCTAGCACCGCTGCTGCACATTCATGGTCTGCCCGGCATGGACGACTTTGCGGCCAAGGTTCGCGTGCTGCTTGTTGTTGTTGTTGATGTTGTTGTTGTTGTTGTTGTTGTTGTTGTTGTTGTTGTTGTTGTTGTTGTTGTTGTTGTTGTTGTTGTTGTTGTTGTTGTTGTTGTTGTTGTTGTTGTTGTTGTTGTTGTTGTTGTTGTTGTTTGGTTTTGGTGTGATGTCTGTGTCTGTCTGTGTCTGTCTGTGTCTGTATGTGTCTGTGTGCCTGTGTGCCTGTGTGTCTGTGTCTGTGTGTTTTGCCTAGTCTGCTAGTTTTAGAGAAGAAGAAGACGAAAAGTTTCATGTTAATTCCGTCGTTTTTATTGAGCGAGCAGCTGCAGTACAATCAACTGATGCTGTGCTGCTGTGTGACCTTTTGACCAGGCCCTGTTTGATGCCCTCTGCCGTCTGTTGGACAAGATGGGCGCACGTTACCATACCAAGCCATCTGCCGTACCGCACACGCACGGCAGCCCCGTTTCCATACACGTTGACGACGTCTTGGCCGACACCAGCGACGGGTACGCCTTTGAACTGCGAGCAGCGCATGCTCTTGCTTGATTTGTTTTTGGTTTGAACGACTCACGTGAGTTTGATACGGTGCAGTGGATCGGAGGCCACCATGACCAGCTCAGATCGCCAAGCAGTACAAGATGCCGTGGCCTTGGTTGAGCAGCAAATCTTGCTGTGGCTCGACAAGAAGGTGTGTATCTGTATCTCTGTGTCTCTGTGTCTCTGTATCTCTGTATCTCTGTGTCCCTGTGTCTCTGTGTCTCTGTGTCTGTCTGTGTGTGATGAGAACCCAACTCTCAATAGCAATCGGCCTTTGCTGACCCTTTGTACTAACCCGACTTGTAGGGAGAAGATGCCGTCGTACTGCGTCGCAGCTTTGAGTTGGCGTTGTTGTGCATCCTCATCGACTGCAATGAGGACTTTTCGCTTGAACTCCTGCAGTTTCTGGCCAACTTGGTGCGACGCAATCGCCCCTCTGAGCGTGAAGTGCGGGTGCAAACCCTGGGTGCACGCTTGAGCGAAATTGCCGTATCGGGGGCGGGTCTTGACGTGTCGCTACCGACTGTCACCGAAAGCGATGACGACTCTGGTATGTTGTATCTCTTATCGCCGCTGTTGCCGCAAATCCCTCGCAGCCCGGAGTGGCAGATTCGCCAAGGCCATGGGGTAGAACGGCGCTGACGAGCGGCATTTTGGAATGCTATGGCTTGTTTGTGTAGACTCGGACGATGATGCTTTGCAAAGCTCGTTGAACCGCAGCGGCATGGGTAAGAAGATAGCTGGCGTGTGCGCATGCATCCAACGCGTCCCTGGTCGGTGGTCACGGTGAACTGGCGTGTGTATGTTTAGGCGACAACGATGAAAGTGATGGGTGGGACTCGTGGGACGAGGAGGAGAAACACGATGCCGCCCTTTTGAAATTGGCCAAGGATTACACCATGCACATGTCTCTTGCACTGGAGGCTGCTTATCTGAGTCAGGTAGTTTGCCTATTTTGCATTTTTGTTTGTTTGTTTGTTTTTGCATTTCTGTGTTTGGTTGGTGGTTTGTTTTTCCACCCGCTCACCTGAAAACTATACTCTGTAGCGAACGGGCTTCGATTTTGAGTCACAGCTGGAAATGTTGAGCCCAATGGAGGCAAGCCAGCTGCGCTGGTACGTGCTGGGCGGATCCCTACTCCTTGCCACTCCTCTCGATTGTCTAACGCTTGAGCGAGGCCAGGCAAGCCTGACTTGTGTTCCCGTGTACTGGTTTATTGTTGGTGTTTTTTTGTTTTGTTTTGTAATTTTATTTTTTTTCTTAGGGCATTGCAAACAGCGGGAGGGCCAGCTTTGTCTTCGGGTGCTATCCGCGAAACACGCACGGCGGCGCGGCGCATCTCTATCGTGTAAAACACAGAGGGAGACCGCCCCGTTATGATGAAACTTTTGTCGATCCATGACCATGTCTTTGGAAATTTTGGTTGTCTTTTGTTTTCTTTCCGTTTGGACGCCTGTCGGATTGAAGACCGTGAGTTGTTTCTCATGCCCAAGTCCTTTTTTTGGCTGTTGTTGAAGCGGGGTGGACTGGCGCCTCGTCTCATTTTTGTTGCTTGATTTGGCTTGCTTTTGCTTTTTTTCTTTTTTGCTTTTTTTTCTGCCTTCAATGGTTTGCGCCATATTGGCAGCGAAGCGTCGGTTGCCGGCGTTTTATTGACCAGAGGATGATGTACTTGACTAGCGGCGCCGTCTTTGTCAAGAGGGTGGGGCACGCACAGAGAGTAATAGCTAGAGATAATGAAATGCGTTACAATTGGATGCTCAGACACATCTCGGCTATATTTTCACAGACGATGATGCACACATGGCTCAATTGAAGTGTGTGCAAGTGTTCAGCTTTGGGCAACTCAGGGTGGACGCCGGGCTACAGAAAAAATCCTAAAACCTGCACACGTGGGTGCGCACACAAAGAGGCGGCGAGTGGTGACCGGGCTCTTAAAAGGCCTCCTTGACGGGCTGCAGCCACTCCTTGAAGCTCTTGGGCTCCTGACCGGTGATGGTCTTGAAGTCATCGGTTGCGGTGTTGACCATCTTGCTGCCGGCATCGACGTAGCGGTAGAGCTCGAGGACACCGTCAGTCTGCCACTCGGGCATGCCCAGACCCATGAAAGCCTGCTTGGCAGCCTCGTAGGGAACCTGGACGTAGTTGATCTTGCGGCCCAAAACCTCGCTAAAGACCTGGGCAATGGTGGTGTGGTCGATGGACTTGGAGGAGAGGGTGTACTTGGTATTGTGGTGCTTCTCGGAGTGGGCAAGGATGGTGGCGCTGGCCAGACCGACATCCTCGACTGCAATGGGGGTGTATGCCGCCTCGGGCTTGGTGGGGCTGTAAATGTTGCTGTCGTTCTTGATGCCCTGCTGGAGACCCCAGTAGTTGTCAATGAACATGGGCAGGCGGAGGATGCAGTAGGGGATACCAGCGGCCTTGACATGATCCTCAATCTCGCCGCACTGACGGCCAAAGCATGAGTCGGTGTAGGCGGTGGGGACCGAGACGACCATCACGAACTTGGCGCCGGCAGCCTTGGCAGCATCAACGGCGTTGTTGGTCAGCTTGGCGCGGTCGATATGGCCGGGGGTAATGACGTAGACGGCATCAACGCCCTTGAACTCGGCCTTCATGTTCTCGGCATCGTTCATGTCAATCTTGGTGAGCTTGATGTTGTCACCGGCCTTGAGGGCCTGGGCCTTGTCGGCGGTCGGGTCGCGGACACCGGCCTTGACCGTGACGTTGGGGAAGGCCTTGGCCAAGGCCTGCACAGTGGCCCTGCAAGCGGGTGCAGACACGCCCATTCACGAAGGGAGATATGGTTGTATTAGAATGCATGGTTTGTAGCCGTCAGTGGACGAGCAAGGACAGCCAAGGCGTCTGCTTACTGGCCAACGTAGCCGGAGGTACCAACGGTGGCGACAGTGGTCATGATGACTGGTCTTTGTGATTGAACAGAGAGAGGGGAAGAAGCCACTCACTACGCCACAGCCCCGCACACAACCCATGGTAAGAGAACGGCGCACCATCAACCCATGATACCAGCAGGAACCGAACAACAAGCTCCGGAACAGCTCCCACTGCCATTCCCACAACAAAAGGCTCCAACCAACAGCAACGGCGCATGTGTGCAGTGTGTTCACTGACCTTGAAGATGAAGAAAAATGCACATCTCCCTTGATGTTTTTCTCTCTAACCAATTCTCTCTTACTCTCTCTCTCTCTTTCTCTCTCTCCTTTTCTCTCTTTGTATCTTTACCAATTCATTTCTCTCTCTCTCTCTCTCTCTCTCTCTCTCTCTCTCTCTCTCTCTCTCTCTCTCTCTCTCTCTCTCTCTCTCTCTCTCTCTCTCTCTCTCTCTCTCTCTCTCTCTCTCTCTTCTCTCTCTTTCTCTCTCTCTCTCTCTCTCTCTCTTTGTGTCTTTGCTCTATATTTTTCTCTTTCTCAAACCGACCTTTTTCTCTCTTTTCTCTCTCCTTCTCTCTCTGTATGATCAACCATGTGCACCAACCAGTGATGTCGTCATCATGAGATTGTGTTGTGGGGAGGAGCACGTCTTGGCAGAGCTACTTGTTGGGTGAGGCTGGTGCGACTCAACACGAACTTGGATGTGTGCGCGCGTGTGTGTGAATCAGGGGGAGTGCGTGGGATCTTTTGGATTTATTCCCATGACTCTGGCTGCCAGGCTCAATCAGATAACACTGCTCGATTGGGATGGGTAACAAACAAATTCACATAAAGAGACAAGAAGAACAAGGGGGCGGGTCAGCGGCAAGAAGCCCCGTCAGACGCTCGGCGCTCAGCGCTTCTCGCAACCACATCACCGATCCATCCTAAGGGCCTGCCAGCTTTAAAAGGCACCCTTGACGGGCTCGAGCCATTGCTTAAAGCCCTTGGCCTCCTTACCGACGATCTTCTTAAAGTCCTTGGTTGGGGTAGTGACCATCTTGTCACCGGAATCGACGTACTTGTACAGCTCCATCACGCCATCTGCCTGCCACTCGGGCACGCCCAGATCCATAAAGGCCTTTTTGGCAGCCTCGTAGGGAACCTGCACATAGTCGATCTGGCGGCCCAGCACCTCACTGAAGACCTTGGCAATGTCGGCATGAGCGATGTTCTTGGGGGTGGTCAGAGTGTAGGTCTTGTTCTTGTGCTTCTTGGGGTGGGCGAGGATGGTGGCACTGGCCAGACCAATGTCCTCAACCGAGATGGGGCAGTAGGCCGCCTCGGGCTTGACGGGGGCGTAAATTTTGTTGTCGCCCTTGATACCGGCGGCCAGACCCCAGAAGTTGTCAATGAACATGGGCAGGCGGAGGATGGCGTACGTGACGCCGCTGGCCTTGAGGTGGTCCTCGACGGGGCCAATCTGCTTGCCAAAGCACGAGTCCGAGTAAGCCGTGGGGAAGGAGACGATGGCAATGTACTTGGCGCCAGCAGCCTTGGCAGCATCAATGGCACCAATCGTAATCTTGGTGCGGTCGATATGGCCGGGGGTAATGATGTAGACGGCATCGGCACCCTTGAACTCGGCCTTCATGTTCTCGGCATCGTTCATGTCAATCTTGGTGAGCTCGATGTTGTCACCGGCCTTGAGGGGCTGGGCCTTCTCGGCGCTTGGGTCGCGCACGCCGGCCTTGACCTTGATCTTGGGGAAAGATTTGGCAAAGGCCTGCACCGTGGCCTGACCCACGTAGCCCGAGGTACCGACAATGGCCACAAACGACATGTCGCTGGTGTTGCTGGTGGTGAAGAGATGTGATCCCTAAAAGGCAAGTTGTAGTGGCAGCTGAAGACAAGCTGGAAGATTGCTCTTGGTTGACTGAAGAGGCTGGTGAAAAATGCTCAACCAGGGGCCCGCTGCCCCACTTGTACTCGATTCAAGCCCAGCCGCACTCATGAATTCAGTGAGTGGGGTCTGTGCCCGTAAGACCATAACAGAAGGCACAAGCAGAAGCGCCAACCGTGGCAAGAAGTGCAAGAACGAGCAGGCGCAGGCGTGGACGAGAACGAGAGAGAGCGAGAAGGGCTGGGATGAAAGGAGGACACTTGAGGGGACACCAGATGATGCCAAGAGATCAAGTCAACATCATCATGATGGTGATCCCGACAGATGATGCGCTCGCACACACACACTGCTATGAGTGTTATGCACGTGCAAAGTGTATCGAAAAGAGCTTCTGCGTAGTGCTGTCGTGTTGTCGGGTGCTTTGGTCTACATTTTGTCAACACAAACGCGGAATCAAGAATCAAACACCGTTAGCCTTGATTTTCCATCCTCATCTTTGACAGAATGACTGTTTGCCGTCGCCATGACCATTCGCATCATCATGAGGTCTATGTGGGAAACGCTTGGGAGTCCAAGGGTATACATTTGGTAAACACTTGGTAGTACTTGGGATGGATGCTCGCGTCATTATGATCAAAGGCGGTGGTGCTTGGCTGAGCTATGGCAAGCGCTTGGCAAGTGCCGGTCGACTCTCACAAGCTGCCCCCCCCCGATCCCTCGGCATCATTTGATCCCTCGCTGGCGCTTGGTGTTTTGGACATTGACACCCTGTCGGTCCCCTGGAAGCATGACTTGTCAAGTCAGGCGACTGCAGATGCAGCGGGAACAGTCACGTTCATCGCTCCCGGTCCAAGATCATGAATAAAACGGTCGTCAATTCCGCTCCCCATGAAACGGGGTTAGACACGAATAGCACCAAAGGCTCTCGCGCCCCCCAGAGGGACTCCGGGCCTCCCAAACCCCCCCCTGTGCAACAATCATAGACGCAACAGCCATAGACGCAACAGGGCGCGGCCTGCGCACGAGCGCCAAAAGGAAACAACAAGAAAAGAATAATTATCATCTGCTTCTCATTTGTAAAAGTCGCACCAGTCATCGGAGTTGGCGGTCATCATAGTACTGTCAAGAGGAGGCCAACCGGCACCGGCACAAACAAGATGCGGCAATGCTACTGAAACAGTCACAATGGCACATGATCGACCAGCCAGCCATCAATCCAGACGCCTCCACAAAACATGCGCCGGAGAGACGGAAAAAATTAAAAAAAAGAATAAAGGCTGGCATTCACCGCATCACAGAGGAGATCGCTGGTAGGTGAGGCACAGCCTCGCGTGCCTCATGGAGCAGCCATGCACGATGGCGGGAAATGGTGGCAACAATCAGTTAGTACTGCTTGATCTGCTTCGTCTGGACGCGCTGGGTAAGAATAAAGATAATGCGCACGCTGGCCAAGAAGACGACGCTCCAGATGGAGAACTGGGTGCCGAGGGTCCACAGCTCGCCGTGAGCCAAAACCTGATGGCCAGGCGCACCGCACGATTTTTTCAACCAGTCATGTGCAATACGAGCAGCACAGCGCCATGTTGGACACCGTCCGAAGCGTGTGTGTGTGTGTGAGACTAGCACCCGAGTTTATATTACCATCGAGCCGAGCGGGCACCTCAAACCATCTTGCGAGCGGAAAACGTACCAATCGGAGAAACGGAAGCATCCACAGGATATCGCCCAAGAGGCATGCCTGAGCAATGTGAGGAGAAATCTCGGCAAAGGTGCCAATGTAGCCCATCAAGCAACACATGGCGCCAAACTGCTGCAAATTGCCTTGCGAGACGGCGTGATCATAATCACGAGGGGCGAAACCCTGTTGCCGCATCACAAACTCGGGCTGCCATAGCATCAGGATGCCAGACACCCATAGAAGCAAGCCCTCTCCGAAAAACACTGCCCGGCAAAACCGCTCAGCCGCCGTTGTTGCCGCGGCGCGACGACGTCCCATTGACATGCTGCCCTTCTCTTCTCCTGCACCAAACACCAAGTGTCCAGTCTCAGTACACTCAGTACACTCGGTGCCTTGGCTAGTGATAGTCACCCCTCGTGCCAAAGAGCCCACGGCATCCACACACCTGACCACCACCCTCCGTGCATCACCCGATCCGGAAAAAAAAATAAGCTCAACAAGCGGAAATGTGAATAAAGTTAGACTTTGCGTGATTCGGATCAAACCAAAACGGCATACGGCGCTGGCGGGGCGGGGGTGCTGCTTTGAAACGACACGGGTGTCTCAAGAGGGAGGAAGCAACGTAGGAGTTGTCGAAGCAAGGAAGGCAAAGGAGAGGCGTTGGGGTTGATGGAGGGAAACGACCAACGAGAGGACCATGCTTCTGATGGCATGGCGTAATAATTTGTGCGATGTGGCTGGTAAGGCCGGCCCAGCTTCGAACCGTTTTACACTTCAATTACGTTGCTTAGGGCGTATCCGAACGCGCTGGCCGAGACCTCGTGGTCTTCGCGCTAGCGCAAGCTTCAGCGACTGGTTAGGGCAAGCGTCATGGGCGCTTGGCAAAAAGGACATTGCCCAAACAGGCTATCAAACGACTTTCGGGTGGTGGGAAGCGCTTGCAACCATGCCAGCAGGCAGCTGGCATGATAGGACCGTCCACACTGTGCATTGTGACAAGTCTATACACCAAAGAGAACCCGTGAGGAACCCGTGAGCACCGCGTATGCACGTCCATCCCCATCCAAGCCCCACCCTCTTCGACTAGCAATTGATCCGCACCTCCGACGGGAGCTCATCTTCCAATTCCATGCTGTAGCAAATGCCACAATCAGTCTTCTCCACAGCCTAACACGCATACACCCATTGACAACAACTATTGAGAAAGAGACGACCAGCGCCATGGAAAGACCATCGCCTGTCTAGCGCACGCTCGAACGGTGGATGCAGCTGAAATCAAAAGCCTGCTGAGACGACTGACCACCTCATGCGTGGCCTGTTGACCCGTCGGGCCCGCCAACGCTGATCCCAGGGCTTGCTGCAAATGGTCTGCCAACGTCGCATCCGGCCTGTCAGTTCCCCCGGCTGCATATCTACCTCAGGCATCGCACGCAGTTGAAGCAAATATAGGCATGAGCCTGATCCGCTCTCCCATCCACAAACCCTTTCGCTACCTTCCGGCCTTCCGCACAGCCGGCGATCCCGCGTAAACAAGTGTACTGGAAACAGCCGCCTTTTGCCAGACATGTGATGTTGAACTCGACATACCGCTGCCATTGGTCTCGCAATGGGTCACTGCGAGTATCAGGTCCTAGCACATGGACGTCTGGTAGCATTTGGCTGCCCCGTGCATCAACAGTGACGTCCACGACCACCCCTGACACCGTTGTGGCTAGCCGAAAGGTCAGCGCCCTAACAGAGAGGAAAAAGACATGGTCTGCTTGAGCTTCAGGCGAACAATTCACTGCTTTCCCTTGCACACGTTAGTCTCGGCCAAATTTCGTACGCAGGTGCCCATGCGCGAGGGTTGAGGACGTCAAAGCGCTCATAGAGCGCCCGAGTGGCTGCCCAAAGCGGCTCGGCTTGCTTCAGCTGCTCCGCCATTTGTGACACGACATGCTGCAACCGTGTATCCGGGGTCCATCTGCACAAGCACGTCACAAGTCAACACCTTGAACGCACGTCCGGTGCACAACAAATAATATCCATGTACTCAGACATGGCGGTAAGGAACGTACGTCGGCGACCACTCCACAGGCAAGGTATGAGTCAGGCGGGGTGCCTCTGCGGGAAAATTCGCGCCGATGCGTAGGCTCCAAGGATGACCGCCGCTCTCAAACTGTGCGCGCAATCGACATCCAACCATAAGTAAGTGGGATAAAGTTATGTTCCGTGGCTTCATGCATGGGGCAAAGCGCAAAAGTCCCCCTAATCAAAGGATGGAGAACGCGTACCTGCACCAACGTAAAGTCATCACTGATGGCATGCAAGTCCTCTTGCGGCACCGCACAGAGCTGTTCCAAGAGTTGATCAATAACGTCGCTGGGTAAACACTTGGGACCATGCCCCTGCAGACCCGTGCCGACCAGACAAGTATCATGTGAGATACTTGGGACTCGCCTCTCTTGAGACTACCAACATCCCTGATATTCTCTGCACGTGTGCGCTGCCTTCACCTGCAGCTGCTTCGTCACCATGTCCGCCAGGGCATCCAGAAAGTGGACAGGTGTGGCGGTCTGGACGAGGGCCAGCTGGACGTGATCCCAGCATGGCTGAAGCAGTTCCTCCAAAAGGGCATCGCATTCGAATCGTCGCCGTACTGGTTCCGTGGGAGGATGTGGCCAGGTCAGACCAATCTGCCAACGCTCCCGCTGCACTTCCAGGAGACCCGCATAGCTGTGCACGGCACGCCCATGTAAGACCAAGCCGCGACACGACGGTGTGACGAGGATGTGAATACAGTGGCAATCATTTCCCTCCACCCTCGCACCGTGCTTGAGAGGCATCCTTAAAGTTGAGCAGCATTGGATACTTGCGCATCACCGCATCCGCCCCCGCCTCGTTGAACCCTGTGGACGCCATTACAGCACCAGCTCACAACCATCACCCGCTGCCGTCCGTCCAGCTCGCTCGCTCGCCATAACATGATCCGGAAAAAAAGCAACGGTCACTAAAAAATCTGACTTTTGAGAAGTGAAACACTTACAATCTTCGGATTCATGTCAACCCCGAGCTCGCCGCGCTCAGCTCGGGTCTTGACAAGCCATTCGTAGGCGAAGAGGGCAAGAACAAGAAAAGGAGATCAATTAGTGGGTGTTCAAGGCCAAGGACAACACTGTCCTTGGCCTGACTAACGTTCTAATACTTGTTATATGGATATAAGAAAATAATGCGACATGCAACCATAGTGCGGTTGCCTTTTTAATACTGCGCGTGGCTCGGCCACCTTGGACTACATGACGGAATGACACGCAACGCCGACCTTAAGGACTTTCCAAGCCCACGTCTGGGGCCGTTCCAGACGCAAGAATGTGCTGCATTCCCATTGCGGCCGTCAGAGGAAGAGACAACGAAAAAGGTCGTGTAAGCCAAAATTGACGCCTGACTTGAGCTAGAACAGTGTCAGGTTGCTCACATACCTGCACAGCGTCAAGCCGTTCATCCATGCTTGACAAATCCAACTCCATCTGACGCAAGCAGCAGCCAATTCATAAAAAGGCAAGCAGGTGGCACCAAAGCACAAGGTAACCATCAGCATGTCACTCAAGGCGCTGCACAAAAAGTACTACAGCCAACCACGAGAAGCGCAAGCACAAACCTTTTGCAACTGATGCCCGCGCTTCATTTCCCGCAACCTAGAGGAGTACCGCCAGTTCCCACGTTGCTTCATAAGTTGAAAGAGCCAGCAGCGCCCAAGCATGCAGAAACAGTCGTCACTTTATCTCCCCAGCCCAGATTACAAACCTACCGGTGCAAATAGCGCCCAGCCGATGCCTCTGGATCGCGGGAAGACTGGATAACCACAGCTGCCGGCTGAGGCTCCTCCACAGCCACACGAGGCAATGAAACAGCGCTTGACGAGACTGGCACACCCCGCGGAGTATCTTTCAAAACTCGAGGTCGCCGAGTGTTGGTTATTTGGTCGGCAAAGCTGGTGGCTGCACCCTCGGGCAAAACTGGCCAGGCCGCGCCCTCGCCTGCCTCAACGGCTTCCTGCAGTGGGCTCGTGTATAAATAACGCCCCAAGTGCCCCTCCGCGTGCAGACCAACCAGCATGCTTGGATCAAACGCCAAAGTGGATCGCTCGTGTGAGACCACGGGCCCCAACCCTGGGCCATGGCGTGCTGCCCGCGTCTCGACGGGCGCGTGCCTCTCTGCCATGTCGTCGTCCACCACAGCGGAGGATGATGGAGGTGATGGGGCTTTCGAGCTCGCCGGCGAGTGGTGCAGGACCCGCACTGTATCTAAATCCACATAGCGCTTGCGCGGCCCCTCTATGGTTGAGGAATCATCTGGAAGGCCCTCGATAGAGTGCGTTGCTCGCGCGGATTCATGCGCGCGTGAAGGGTTGGCGCCAACGGATACAATTTCGCTTCGTAACGGGGGCACGGCTGCATCAACGGTTTGTGTCTTGGCCGCATGGCGCTCGACCAAAGTCTGGGTGCCTTGCTCAATGAGATTCCAACGCAAAAGGCCTTCAGGAAGCCGAGGTGTCTGCGTGGTGACCGAACGCGGTACAGCGAACAGCGGCTGCCGATCTTCTGCTCCATCATCTGACGCATCGTCCGTCTCGTCATCGGACGCTGCATCGCTGGTAAAAAAGCGCTTGCCTGATTGGGCAGGTAATGCAAACCCAGGCGTGACAGGCACGGGCTGCTTCGATCGTTGTGGTGTATGCACAGGAGGAACATCAAAGCCGACGCTCTTATGCCGGCCCATGCGTCGACGGACTCGTGCCGGCGTGTCGCGCAGCATGGCACTCATTGGGGTACGCGGAGGCACTGCCAAACTTTGAGGAGACGCAAAGCTCTTGTTGTCTGATAAAAGCGAATGTGTGCCGTGAGCAAACGTGTGCGGCGGTGATGCGGCCTCGGTTGACGGTCGCGACGTGGTCGCTAATCGCAAAAACGATGGTGTCGTCGTCGTACCCCCTTGCGCCCCCGCTGTTGATTTCTGCAGTCGAAGAAAAGAACTGGTGGGTCCGCTGGCGGGAGTCTTCAAGCGCAAGCACCCGGACGATGGCTTGAGCACAGGATCCTGCTTGCGTGGTGTCGAGCCCTGTAGCCGAAGCAAGCCTGGCCCGACAAACCCCTCGGAACGGCTCGATGCATGTGCTGATTGTGTTGACGCAGAGTGTGGCTTCCTCGCCACGACCGAGGGCCGATCATTGACAGTAATGGCGGCGGGCGACACTCCTTGAGATGGGCCCTCCATCAAACTGTTAAAAGAAGCATGAGCTGACGGCGCACTCGCAGGGTGGCCCAATGGACTCACTGTAAGAAGGTGATGTCCACCCAGGTCTTCAACGGTGGATTGGTCCACATGAGAGCTGCTGAACCTCTGCAGCCCACTGTGTGGTGCACCGTTGGCCCCGTCACGCGGCTCCTTGAAGGATTGATGCCGCCCGACCCGGGTCGTGGAGCGGTCCGTCAAGTCAGGCGTCTCAGTCGCTAACGACGCTCGCTTCGCACCATTGGGCGGCGAATGCACTTGCTTAAAAGGATCAGAGCCGAGCTTGCTCTGCTCTCCCTCACGCGCTGCGCGTGACCGGTCTGAAGAAGGTTGCTCAGCAGCATCCAGGAACTCTGCACGCCTGTTTTCCACTTGATGTGAGTAAGGCTGCGATTCGTTCCGCGCGGCTCCGAGATCCAGTCGTCGTGCAACAGCAGCAGCAGCAGCAGCGGCAGCTAAGTTCCCTGCCGCTTGACCTGCGGAAAGGGTAGATGCTGGCCCGGTTCTTCGATCCGACAAGTCGCCTTTCTGCTGTTCGACTGGCATCTCCTCTCGGAGCATATCTCCTTTCTCCGAGTTGGACGCAGGCCTGGCAAATACACCCCGATCGGGATTCGACCCCAGATCGTTGATTGGCAGACTGTTCAGCTCGGCGGCTGGCCTAGAACCAGACAATGCACCCAGTGAGTGCGTACTGCTCGACTCACCATCTTCACACAGGCGAGGTTGGGCGTCGGCTCCAGCGTTGCCGTCGGTAGTAGACTGTGCAGACTGTCCATCTTGTACGGTCACAGTGCTTGCTGGTTGCGCAGAGACCAAG
This sequence comes from Monosiga brevicollis MX1, assembly GCF_000002865.3. NCBI lineage: Eukaryota > Choanoflagellata > Craspedida > Salpingoecidae > Monosiga > Monosiga brevicollis. Next base: position 2,463,906 of record NW_001865040.1, on the reverse strand, counting down.
TGGCTCGCCTTCTCTTGGCGAAGCAAATCACCTGAGCGCACTCCATCCGCTGCGCGAGGAGCTCCTGTCACGGCTTCAGATGCAACCATAAGCTTGGAATCTGGTCCGCCATGATGTGAACAAAGGCCTGACCTATCCCCAGAGGGGCCAGCCACCAGAGGCACCTCTGCGACCGGCCCCTGCTCTGCTGTCTCTGAGTGGGTGCCGGAGGCCGGAGGAGTCTCCATATCTGGCATCGTCACGTCACTGATAACGGATATCGGGGACGGGGATCGTGAAGTGCGAGAGCCTTGAGAAGGCGAGCGTGACCTGGAGGCAGGCGCCCGGCTTGCATGTGCTACCAGCGCGTCCCCCACTCGCGTGGATGCGGACGATGACCGAGCTGTCTCATCAGCTTGACCCAAGACATTAAGCGTGACAGCTGGTGGCAAATCGTGCTGCACCCTTTCTGTTGCCTTGGCCTTATCAGCGATGCGGCTGACGGATGAAGTACCTGCATCGCTCAGCTGTTGTTGCTGTTGCTGTTGCTGTTGCTGTTGCTGTTGCTGTTGCTGTTGCTGTTGCTGTTGCTGTTGCTGTTGCTGTTGCTGTTGCTGTTGCTGTTGCTGTTGCTGTTGCTGTTGCTGTTGCTGTTGCTGTTGCTGTTGCTGTTGCTGTTGCTGTTGCTGCTGACTAGCGTGCCGAGCGGGTTCGAGCTCATCTTCGCTGCGGGTCGAAATGCTGGTCAATGTCACCGACAAGAGGCTGGAATCCACATCGCCATCCCCTCGACTGCGATCCAAGAGAACGTCTCGGAAGCTTTCGTCGCGTGCCCCATCCTCCACACGGCCGCTTCCTTCAGAACGGATGGCCCGGTCGTCACGGCCTTTCGGCACAAGCTGCGAGGGCTGCGTTTGTGTCGAAGGTGTGGGTCGAACTTCAACGCGAATGGCTGGTGCGCTATCGGGCTGTGATATGTCGGTTTCAGCCCCTATCGACTCGATGATTGGAGACGTGGATGATGAAGTTGACGGGGACGCCGCCAAAGTTCCAACTAGAGTTGAGCTTTGAGACTCGGGTGCTGAAATCAAGCTCTCAGCTTCTGTGTCATGTTGTTCCAGCTTCTGGCCAGCACCAAGAGTTGGGCCAGACCCGTGCCCTGAGAAGGCATGCAAGGCTGCTGGCCCAGCCATTACGAAAGACTCGCCTTGTGACATAAGGCTTGTCTCGGCGTCGGCATGCAGTGGGGTGTGAGCAGTCAAGACACGCAGGCTCTGGTCTCGGATGCGCTGACTCCCAGACGCTGAAATGCTGGCCTCGGACAGGCTCAAGCTCAAGCTAGAGCTAATGTCCACCAAATTCCCTGCCGTGCCCTCTTCGTTGTTGCCGCTTGACCGCTCTCCCGGCACGTCCATGTCCCGTAGAGTGGGCCCTTCCCGTTTCGCACCAGTTCGACTGGCGGCACTTTCCTGAGTCTCATCAATGATTGGCGTCATGGGCGTAACGTTTTGCCGCGAAGGATGGTCTGCATGCTGCTCATGGTGTGGACGCGAGCTTTTCTTGGGGGTGCTCGCTGATGGCTGGTCCCGAGCATTTGCTTGGCTGTCGTCAGGAAGCCAGGAAGCATCGAGATCTGCGGGATGGCCACTTCCTCGCGTAGTGGCATGCGTGGTGGCTTGAAACGCTGACGGTTGTGGTGAAGGGATAGGTCCAACTGGGTTGCCACTGATGGCTGGGGCACTATTCAGTGGATGGATCCCTTGAAGGGATGTGGTGTTGGCTTGCGTGAGTGGAGATGCGACAGTTAGCCCCGACTGCTGCATGGCCGTGGCCATTGTTGCAGACGGTGTCCAAGCTCCCAGCTCAGTAACCTCGTCCAAGTCTACGCCAGCAGGGGTGCGCTTGGAAAGCCATAATAGTGGCACCCCGCAGCGCACTTGGATGGAACCCAGTGAGCTTGTCTCACCCAGCGCAAAGGGATCGTAGTTAAGCCAATGATGCATTTGTAGCGTCAGTATATCTTCGGGAACCAAGCGCCGATAGCGCTCGGCCAGGCCAGAGATGGCGCGATAAAACCCAAGCACCTGCTCGTCAGCTTCAGCAGTGAGGACGTTGAGGCAGACGGCACTGAAATCTCGAAGATGCCCTCGAGCATTCACCTCGCAGCGCACGAAGCGAGGGTCGAGGCGGAAAGCCAAGCGCCGCGCCTCAGCTTGCGACCAAGGCAAGGCGGTATCTAGCCAAAATAAGCAAACAACACACATGCAATACGGTCAAAGAAATAAAAATTTGTGATCGCACCAAAACGAACATGAGGCATCGGGCCTGACAGGACGCACTGGTATCACAAGCGTAGCTAAGGTAGGTGCAAAGCAAATCAGGTGCTCCCGTCTGCGCTGCATGCTCAATTTCATCACGGAGGTGCGTAGCATAGCACAGCTGACTAAGCCTAGGAGAAGGAGGAGGGAGTTCGGGAGGGATGGGAGCAAAAAAGAAAGACATGATGGCTGAGAAGACAGCCGTATTCGCAGCCCAAACCCCTTGCGTTGTGGCTTTTCAAGCTGCCTTCATAGACGGCAACGTGCCCAATCGAATCGGACTTGCGCGTGAGCCCACGGACCTTTGTAAGGTATTGTCTCGCAGGGCATGCCAAGAGACCGGCACTTGCTGATTGCTCACGTTCATGGTGGCATCCGGTTCCATATGAACACTGTCATTGAGCTGATCTCCTGAGCGATCAGACAAGAGGCCAAGATCCCGAAGCACACCACAAACGTCTGATATCACGCGGCGGAGGGTCGCGCGCCAAGCGCGTTCCTCATCCTCACTCTGGGGCAGGTAAATTGGCGTGGATTTCTTCACGCTCTGGGCATGAGCTTGCTCAGGCTGTAGGTGAGCACGCAGCAGGTGCGAACCATGACGCAGCAGGCGGTCCAGGTATTGTGCGACCGGGCTCACGATGCCGCTGAGTTTGGCTGCCATGCTCACTCGCCGAGCAATGGTGCTCTATGGCCATTCGAGTCCATAGCAAAAATAGATGAGTGAATGTACAGCTACAACCTGCACGAGAGCTGTGAAGATATACCTGGTGGTAGCCGACAAGTTCAGGCAAGTTCTGAGCAAGAGTTTGCTCGAGGATAAAGCTTGGTTTGCAGTCCTTTGCAGAAATGCGATTTGCCTCCACGCGAGCCAGTACGAGGGCCGTCTTCCAGTCACCCAAGCGTAGCAGATAAGACACAGCTTGCTCATAGGCACCTTGGGAAAGGAGGGCAGAAGAAGCAACAAACGTGTCGGACAAATTAAAAAAAAAAAAAAAAAGGAAGAAAAACAAGGCACAGGTTTTGCGACGCCTAGACGAGTGGCCACAATGCTTGCAGTGGCAACGGACACGTGCACTTTCAGCCCAGCAAGCCTGAGTGGCGTACCAGCGAGCAGATACAGGTCAAGCGCCATCATGTGCGCGCGGTCGAGCCCAAAGGCATCCGAAGCTTGCTTTTGAAGAGCCCGAATGACCTGCACACGTCGAAGCTCGCGCCCTTGTGCAAGGTCACCGCGTGCAGCCTCCAAGACTGCGTTCACACCTGCCTTCTCCAGTTGCAGGTTGTGGTGCGCATGCAGGGGAGCCAAATGCGGAACTTGCAACGTCTGGGCAGTATAGATGGCGTCAAAAAGTAAGGCAAGCCAAAGAACGCCACGCTGTGCTAGCGGCATGGGCAAGGCCTCGGCTCGTAGCCCATGGCCTGTCTCGTGCTTGAGCTGCCAAGTTCGCACACGCTGCACCATATCAAGCTGAGACTCGCGCTGCTGCAAGTCTTCAGCCCACCACAGCGAGGGGCTGAATTGGAAGCGGCGCACTCCATCCACTAAAGCTAGCGCGTGTCGAAAGTCCAAGACATGCAGTGCAGCACCAAGTTGAAGGAGGAACCACAACCCGTGCTCGTCGGGAGTCGTGCGCTTGGGTCCGCCACGCGCGGCCAGCATGTCTCGCAGGGTCGGACCAACACCCTGCGTGAGCTGGCAGCGCAGTAAATCTGGGAAGTGCACGTGCACCATTTCGGGAGGACGCGAATCGGCTAGGGCGTGCTGCAAGACGCGAATGGACGAGTGGTGCAGGCACAGCGTGGCCCAGCTGCGTGGCCACAGTGGCCGGCGTCGCACTCTTGGAACTCGAGAATGTGACTGAAGTTCAAGTTTGTACATGTATTCCAGAGCCAATTCACCGTCGTGGCGGCATAGCCAAGCCCAGACATCCTCGGCGCAGGCCCCACTTTGCAGGGTGCTCGGGGACCACAGGCAGGCGCGGTACACAGCATTGAGGACCTTGAGAACAATGGCAAGCAGCTGCTCCTCCCAGTGTTGACCTACATGATGCAGTAGCCAGTCCAAAGCGGCACTGGCCGGCATGAAAGTGTCGTGCTCAAGGTCCAGAAAAATGCCGTGTTCCTCCGCCTGCGCCGCCAGTATAGTCAGCAACTCTTGGGTGCAGAGCAAAACGGACTGGCCATCGTCAGCCGCGGTGCGTAGTCGGCCAATTCGTTGAAGGAGAATGCGATCCTCGGCCAGTGAGCCTAGTGCTGCAACTGGGACAGCCATTTGTCGCGTATCAGTTGAAGCAAGGTGGGCTTGCAATTGATGAAAGGCCCGGGGCAGGTCTGCCAGTCCCCGAGCGAGGACGTCGCGGAGCAACATGCGTCTTAACAACAGGGCAAGAGCGGAGTGCGTCTCTGGGCGGTAGCGCCAGATGGGGTGGGATAGAAGGGCATCGCAGAAGGCGGCGTTCCGAGCAAGATCTCGCTCGTCAACGTGAGCCACCTGAAAAGCCGTGGGCGTTGCTTGCACCAGATGGATGGGCATGAGTGGCTCAATGGCCATGACGCAAAGAGAGTGCTGACCGACCAAAGCCAAGTGACCGGGCCCAAGCTGACCCAGAGCCTGAACAGTTGGAAGACCTGACACCAGCACTGATTGGGGACGTTGTTGGTTCACAATCACCTGGAACAACATGCTAGCAGTGCGAGATAGCACGGCCACATTGCCATCCACCGAGGCCTAGAACACAAAATGGCACCGCAATGAAGGAATCGAGATGCTCGGCACCATGTGGCACTCAGAGGATCAATGGCATGCATGCCTATTCGTGTGTTTGTCCCCATATATGTCTGTGTCTATGAGGGTGTGTGGCTCAGCCAGAAGAGAAAGGCTGGTGGCTTGACTGAGTCTGCCTTGATAGCACAGGTTGAGCAGCACGCACCGCAAGGAGGAGCATTCCATCAAGGGTCCAAGCCAAATCGATGATTCCGTTGCGAGAGGAGGGGTGCGTGTCGTGAGTGAGAGCAGGACTGAGGCGCACTGCCCCGGTGAGAAGGCTGGTACATCGGATTCGCTGGCAATCGGCTCGCTGTGTATCGATAATGACGACAGCCACGAGTTCACCACAAGGATCAATGGCCAAGGCAGGTGTGTGCGCAAGCCGCAGGCTAGAGTCCAAAGGGACTTGGTGTGGTGTCATGGAGATCTGCAAGGCAGACTCGATGATTTCGTTGCTCTGAAACACCACAAGTTGCTGCTCTTGAACGGAAAAGCAGACGAGCTCGCTTCGCTACCAGGTGGGAGAAGAACAGGTGCGGCATGAGCGAAGCGATTCAAGCCACAATGACAAGCTCAAATGCACCTGAGCTTATAGATACCTGCGTAAAGCGCCATTGGGCGGCGTGTCCTGGGGCTAACATGGTTTCGGCCACGGAATTCAAGGCAAAATTCTCCCTTGCTGCTGGCGCCCAGCTGAGGGACCAGGAGCGATGTTTGACGGCCACGACGTGCAGCTCTACACACCAGGCCAAAAAAAGAGCCGGGAGTTGGAGTCAATGCTATGTGCCTCATTTCTGTGGACTGCGGAGGGGGTGCTTCGACAAGCTAGAGCTGACCAGATTCGCCAATTAGGCTTGGGCGGGATTGAAGTGCGATGTTGCAGCTCACGACCATGGTGGTGTCAATGAGCAAGAGGAGGGTGGCCTGCGTGGGGCGCTCGGCACTGGTTTCCACCTGAATATGCCGCACGGTTCCTATCAAGCAAATGGGCAGCATTGGCATTGAGAGGCGAGGCCAGCGATCATTTAAGCAAGTCCTCGACCAACGAACCAGCATCGCGGCGAATGAGCTGCGGCTCATGAATGCAAGCATCGCCGGCTCGAGCCAGAACACCAATGTTCTGAGCATCATCGTGATACACGATAAAAGCACCTGAGCAACACCGGGCGAAACAGGCATGCTATCAGCTTGGCAACCATGGGCTGGCCGAAACGCGACAGGGACAGCAGCTTTGGCTGTTGCCTGGACGTGGCTTTCCCGTATGTACACGTTGAGAACGAACCTCGGCCAGCTGCATGGGTGATATTGGTGAGTCTAGCTGTCACGGGGTGCTCGTGCCATTCATCTGACAGGGTGTTGTTATGCACTGCTCGAACGGGCTCAAAAAGGACCATGGAGTGGCTCGCGCGAAGCGCCGCGAGCCACGGCTCTCGAGATTGGCCAAGCCCGCAGGTCAGCAGCGAGATTGGCGTGAGCGGTTTATTGCTTTTGTCGCGCGCGCGCCCAAAGTCCTGCAGCTCAACCGCCCACATGCTTGCTTATAGCACGGTCACCGCCCATCCAGACAACGCGCTGGCGCAGATCAATTGGCGCTCTTGCTCCCCTTCATCCCATGGCCCATGAACCTTCAACGCAGCGCATCAACGGTCAAATTGAAAAAAAAAAAAAAAAATTTCGTTTTTGATCATTGATGAAAAAAAAAAGTTTTAACGGTCAAATGGCTGTTGCTGAGAGAGCGTGCTCACGGCCATTCTTGGTCGCAACTCTGCTCTGCCACGGCTGTGAATTGGACTGGGTGACTTGACTGCTCGACAGTTCTTGCCTTGGCTCCTTGGCTCTAGTCAGGACAGGTTTGCTTTGCTTTTTTCATCCCTTTGCAGCTAGTTCTTTACTCCCACTCTGTATCATGGCATCAAGATTGCCTCAGGGGAGGTCATTCACCAAGATGTGTCAAGTCAACGCAGCATGGTACAAGCAGGTGGGGCATCAAGCAGGTAAATCCATGGTCCCGAAACAAGGTCAAGGTGCGAGGTTTCAAGAGAAATTGCATGTCCAGTGGGACTACATGAGATGGGACAGGAATGGGTTTATAGAGACCATGGAAAAAGGAGAAGGGTTTTTTCAGTGGCTAGCACACATCCACTGGCTCGGCCATCAGGGATGCAACGGCTAGCTTTGGCGCAAAGCAAAAGCTTATGGCACAGACACCTGTCCTCGGGCACGATCAACACGTTGTCAATGTCCGACTAGCAATCATTGGTTGTGCAACTCGCACACACACACGCACACACATACTCTCTCTCATCCGCTCTTGCCGACGAGGACTCTTGGCCCGGCAAAAGAGCCGGGCTCGAGCCTGTCGTTTTTCAGAAGCACCCGGCCTACAGTCCGTCGGTTTTTAAAGGCCCGGCCTAGAGCCCGTCGTTTTTCAAAAGCACCCGGCCTCGTTGCAACGGCTAATAAAAGGCAAGAGCATGAAGTAGCTCTTCGCCCGTCTCCTTTTGGAAGGTTTCGATAATGTCGTCAATGTCGTCATCCAAATCTTCCGATGCTTCCATCATTTGAGCCAGTTTGTAGAGGTTCAAAGCCCCCACAGTGGCGGCGCTGTGATTATCAGGGATGTCCAGATTGATAATGTGCACGGGTGTGCCCTCGGCACCATCACGCTCTTCCAAATCTACAGATATGTGTACGACAGCGATTCATCAGCGTGTCCTTGCGAAAATAAGGCGATATTGTCACAGGGATGAAGCGTCGAATCGCCGCACCGCGTAGAACTTCGTCGAAGATGCGGGACTCGCAGGTCAGGATAATGTCGAAGCGCTTCTTGGTTTGGCGCTGAAACTTTTCTGGGCGAGGCTTGATAGCCATATTCCGCTCCAGCATATCCAGGACCCCATTTCCCGAGTACCTATCACATGCGTTTCAGTTCCCAAGGTGGTTAACTTGAGTGAGGCTTGAAGTCTGGCTACAACTCGAGTGCGAATGCCCACTTCGGACGTGAAGTTTGTCAGATGCGCGGGCGAGCAAAGCAGAGACGTGCGCGCGGGCTCACAGCTCGAAATTCTGCTCCTTCAGCTGCTTGTACATGTCCTCATAGGTTGTATCATCAAAGCCAAAGACATTGGGCTTGTCAATGCTCGGGCCAGGGAGCTTGACGGCCGATCCTGTTCCGTAAGATTCAATGTTGAATCCGTGCCGCCTGGTGGTGAGGGGGGAAATTAAAAAAAAAAGATGAATAATCAGGCTGCGCGAGGCCCTGCTGCAATGGCCAGGTCCGAGTGCGGAGCAAGGAGGCGGGCACAGCTCACTGGAAGACGAGGTGTGTTTCCATGCTGCGGTTCTGGTTGCTGCTACAGACGACGGCATATCGGCGGGTCTCCTGCTGATACACACAAAACCCAAATGCATGATTCGCGGCCGAGCCAATCCAATAAGCAGCCAGCTCGCCAGCGGTGTGCTGTAACAAGCAACACCCGCCATGACCTTCCAACCTGATGCGGGCGCTTGGCCACAGGCTCGGCGGTCGACTCTTTCTCAGCCATCCTGACACGAACACATCCCCCGCCCGCCCTCTGTGTGTGTGTGTGTGTGTGTGTGTGTGTGTGTGTGTGTGTGTCACGAGCCAACACTGAATTCTAAATTTCTCTCTCTCTAAATTTCTCTCTCTCTAAATTTCTCTCTCTCTAAATTTCTCTCTTTAAATCAATCTCTCTCTCTCTCTCTCTCTCTCTCTCTCTCTCTCTCTCTCTCTCTCTCTCTCTCTCTCTCTCTCTCTCTCTCTCTCTCTCTCTTCATCTGACACCGCGGTTGGATTTCGCAGCACCGCATCCGGCATCCATCATCCATCATGGTGGACTATTCCAAGTGGGATAACCTTGACCTGAGCGATAGTGAGGAGGAGGAGGAGACCCGGGGTGCCCCTGGGGTGTATCGTGTGGAGCCTGGCTCGCAGGTGACTATTCCTGGTCGCAATGTGACAATCAACAGCACGCCAAGCGCGAACACGAGCGCCTCGACGGCTGGACCTCTCGTACCGAGCCGCACAGCGACCAACCCCTTGGCTCGGTTGACGAGAAATGGTGGTGAGACAGAAAAATACTTTTGGTGCCAGGACGTGGACGCCGCGACGGTGGCTGTCAAAGTCCCCGCGGGAACGCGGGGGAAGAGCGTGGCCGTGGCACGGCGCGGCGA
>NW_001865040.1:2447536-2454355 GCF_000002865.3 Monosiga brevicollis MX1 | reverse complement strand
CCCCCCCCCCCCCCCCCACCAACCCCCGACTTGTCTGGCCTCCTTTGGCTCCAAGGTGTTGAGGCTGGCCTGGCATCAGGTGATGGATACCCTGACCGAGCGTCAAGCGTTTGCTGGAAATAAAATCGATTCTGAATAATTTGCTTGTTTTCTATCGTTTTTTCTCAACTTCTCCCGCCCTCCCTTTCCCGCCTTTGTGAAACAAGAATACGAGCCACTGCGCACTCGCCAGCTCAGGATGAGGTGTCGTCCGTTTCATCATCTTCATCGTCGACGACGACGTTGACGTTGACCTGTCGATAAAGGTCGTCAATCCCAGCGCTGATGCTCGGCGCCGCCGCTAAGACCGCGGGTGCCCGGGCCGCCTCGGTAATCAAGTCTTGCGTCCGCGCACCCGATGCTGGCGCGACATGCGCCAAGAGTCGTTGTCGAGGTGACTGTCGCAACTCGACAGGTGGTCGCTTTGCCAGATGCCTATTCTCATTCACAATCAGCAGCAGCATCAATACAATGATGGACATCAGTACCTGCCCCAAAGCAGCCTGATCGGGATCGAGAAACAGAATGGTCATACCACGACGACCCGTGTGTTGTATCCACCCACCTGCGAATGGCGGCCTGAGCCGCCAATTCTTCCTGCGTTGAGGCCTGGCTGGTCGTGGACGCGGAGGCTGCAGTAGCTGCGGTCCAGATCCGACCTTGCTCAACAAAGCTTCCCTTGAACAGCTGGAACTCACCCTCTGATCGCATGATCAAACAAGATATAAAACAAGGGGGGGTGAGGCACAAGAGTCTGTCAGACACCATGCCCAAAACATCGAACACCTCCATCTGCTTGTCTTCAAAGCCCTCGTCCATCTGAGAGGGAGGTGTGCGTGCTGCACGTACCGGGAGCGCTCGGCGCTGCCACAGGCTCGGTGTCAAGTGTGGAACTACTCCATGTGTGAGTTGAGGCATCAACCACGCGATCCAAAAGATTGTGCAGACGTGTGGTGGCGTGACGACGAAATTCCTTGTTGGCGCGCACATGTTCCTCTTCCGCTTGTAGCTCCTGGTCGGGCCTGTTCAAGTCACAAACGACCACAAAATACCCCACGAGAAATGAGCTCCAGGCCAACCGCGCCCGGCTCTGCAACCATTGACGAGAGGAGAGGAGCAGCCACCCAAGCAACCCTGGAACCCAAACTCTGCCCAAGGACGACTAGCCTCTTTGACGGCAGGTTTACGGCTGTAGTCGACACCCCCGGAATCAAGGGCCTGCCTATCAAGTCGGGACAGTGGACATGTTCAACCAAGTGAGAGCAACGATAATACTTTCCGAGGCTTGCTCGTATGCGTCGCCCCGCTGGATGCACGTGGTGCGGGCATCAAACCTGATGACAACGGAGTGCCGGGCTTGGATGCGTTGGCATCCACCACCTTCTTGTCCGTCTTGTCCACCTTCACCTCAGGCAACCAAGTCTCCACACCCCCAACAGCCTCGGCAATCCGCCGAGCCGCATCATCGTCATCGCTATCGTCGTCCGACGAGCTCGCCGCGGCGCGTCGAACCGACGCCAGCATGTCGGCTCGTCGTGTTCGAAAATGTCAGATGAATATGCTCAAGTGTGTCAGAATTTATTCTTTATGTGATTATAAGTGTGAAGTGTGTTACAGTTTCTTTTGCGGGCATGTTCCAGAGCGACGGACGACGGCTGAACTTTGGGGTGGCGACTTGTGGCCGTTGACGGTGGCAAAGGGTGTGGTTGGTGAGACGTGCGGCACTGAAAACCATGGCCAATTCGCGATTCCAGTATGTACGTGGCTTTGAGAGTGAGGCGCGCTTGCTGCCCAACACCTGGATCGTGGTTCGCATTGACGGTCGAGGCTTTCACAAGTACGTATGGACATCCCAACGTGTGACGCTGGGCTGGAAGGGCAGATCATGATTGTGTCTGGCAACGTGATACGCGAGAGGCTGATTGGACGAATGACCGGTAGATTCTCAGCCAAACACGGCTTTAAGAAACCCAACGATGCCCGGGCCATAAACCTGATGAACGCAGCCGCGGTGGCATGCATGAACGAGTTTCCCGATATTGTCATGGCATACGGTGAATCAGACGAGTACAGGTACGATGGACATGGGTGGGATGAAGCCCACACGCTTGGCTACATGTGACAAGCTCACGCAAGAACTCGCTACGATGGGGCTCCTTAGCTTTGTCTTTGACAAGCGCACGCAGCTTTTTTCGCGCCGCGGCGACAAGATCATGTCTTCGATCGTGTCCTTCTTCAGCAGTACATACGTCATGCAGTGGCCGCAGCACATGGTGGATGCCGAGGGTCAACCTGAACCTTTGGTGGCGACCCCGCACTTTGATGGCCGCTGTGTCCTCTATCCTACCCTCGAGAATCTGCGCGACTATGTGGCGTGGCGCCAAGTGGATTGTGCGTGCCGTTCCGACTGTTTGCCATGCCTGGCGGGATTTGCACGCCCGTGCCTGACCCGCAGTGATGGTTGGACTGACTGGCTCTCACATAGGTCACATCAATAACCTGTACAATACAACTTTCTGGACCTTGGTGCTCAAGGGAGGGCTCACTGAGTATGAGGCCGAGCAGCGGCTCGTGGTACGTCCTCGCTCTGGAGCCTTCCGCTCTTTTCCGTTGCATACCCCAAGGCCCAGGGGTGGCAATGGAGAAGGAACAGTCAGCCAGCAAGGAAATGACGCAGAAAGGGCACCATCCGCCAGCCCGATCTAGTGCCAGTCGACACGATGACCCATGCCCGCCTGGTACTGCTGTGCAGGGCACGTTTAGCAAGGACAAGAACGAGCTCTTGTTCTCAGAGTTTGGCATCAACTATAACGAAGAGCCTTTGATGTTCCGCAAAGGCTCGGTACTGCATTGGCGGCGGATACCCGTGACCGTGACAAAGGAGGGACCTACCAGCAAGGTGAGTCTCCTTGGCTTAAAACATACATTCGAGACACACGAGCCATGGCATGCCGCCTGTGCTGGTTCGGTTCACCTGACGTTGTTGTGTTCATCGGTCAACTGCTGGGGCCTGGCAGGCAGATCCAACGCCCGTGGTGCGCACGGTCACGCGCCAAAAGCTGACGGTCATTGTTGATCACTGCGGTAGGTTGCACGAGAAACCCTTTTGTCTTTGTAGAATGTTTGTTCGTTTTTCAGATTGGCTGCGTAGGAGGACCGTGGCGTATCTGGATGCTCTCTGGGTTTTACAGTGCCTCGCATAATCATTGTTTTGCGCTACCTGCTTGGTGCGGTTTAGACTTGCTGCAAGAGGAATTCTGGACGGAGCATGCCGATGTGTTTACATCGTCATCGGTCTATGCTAATGGCCCACGTGAGGCTAAAGGTGCTGCCAAAGGTCGCGGCCGGAAGGCCAAACACTCGTCAGAAACGACAACAATTGTTGAACCAAAGGAAGCGGCGCCGGCTGCGAGTGAGGCGAGTCAGCGCAAACGTACTGCTGAGCAGGCGTGTGGCGAGTAGTCTTTTCAATCGATGTTGCATTGATATCACGGTCCCGTCGTTCAGCATAATACTCGATTATGAGTCGGCCGCTTTTGGTCATCTAATGTCTGAAAACATGAGAAGGTGGTACTTTCAATTTCGATCATCATCGACAGCGAACGACTTGTCTCGCTTTCTCCCTGGTGCTTTGAGGAATGAGCAGCTTGACCAAATTGGACGGCCTCGGTTTGTCTGATCGTGGTCTCTCTCTGAGTTTGACTGAAATTAAATGAAAAACTGGCAAGGTGGGCTATTGAGACACCCCTTGGATACAAATACAGGTCAGGGACGACGGGAAGGCAAAGCAGCGACACCGCACGATTGATACACAATGTCGATCAATCACTTTTGTTGAGCAAAAGCCGCAACCACGCTCGAAATACAGCAAAAATTGTGAAAAAATTCAACGAAATTAGGTAAAGTCAGGCGTCAAAGTGGAACCCGAAAGTTGTCATCTTCAGTTCGCTTCGTGGCAGGAGAGATCTGGAGACGGAAGCTGAGTGTCGCGGCTTGCAGCTTTTGCAACTCTCCAACATCCAACGTAGAGTATAGCGCGAAAATCCCATTCGGTCAGCGCGACGTTGTGATGTGAACTCTCATCGCATTAAGGAAAGTATTCAAAGTAGTGCGTGATACAAGCAGATTTTGGTACTGCTTGTATCAAACAGATCGGAGATCTGCTGGCGTCTAGATCTGCTCATAGTAGATCTGCTTTTTCTTTGTATTCTTCTAGTGAGACGACGCGGCCAGAAGGGGCTTGGCACGTCAGCTTCAATAAGCTCATGCAGTCTGCTGGACCTGTGGTGGTGGTCGGCAGTTTCGCGGCGACCACTGCGATGGCTAGGATGATTGCCATTCTTGCTCTGGCTTTGAGCATTGGCGCGATCGCGGATCAGACGCCCGTGACGCTCCGTGATTCGGGCGTTATTGTAGACCAATACTGGTCGACCGTTGATGGCGCCACGAAGAGGCTCTGTGAGACGACCGCGCTGACTTTGTGCCCACGGCCAGGCGAGACAATGGTGCTCAATTTAACAGGACCACTCGTCGTTGGCAGCTTGGGAATTTGCGACTTTGACAATAGTAGCCGGTTGATCATCCCCACCATGCCCTTCATGGTGGCCATCAACGAGAGCAATGCATCGTGCCCGGAGATTGAGTTGCTGCCTTTTACCACACCGGATCCCACCATGTCGACGCCCAAACACGACAAAGACTCGAGCTGGATTGCAATAATTTTCATCGCTGTCGTTGTCGCCTTTGTTCTGGGTGTCGTCAGCTCAAGACGCTGGCATCGAAGAATCATTGACCTCAATCGTGGCAAGCCAGTTGAAGAAAGAGGCATTGGCTCTCGAGAGGTGGTTGTAACCACAGCTTTCATGTTACAGAATTCCCTTGACCGAAACACGTCTTCAGAAGCTACCGCTGCCGACGAGATGAAGAATCCTGCTGATAGCGTTTCCATGCCCCGCGTGGATGCCGCTGCTCGCGACAAAAATTCCGCTCATTGGTGGAATGTGCGTCGCGAGGATGCTGATTTTAAACAGTATCATCGAGCTGCTGACACCGCAGGGACAAGTCAAGTGTAAGAGGCATCGGTCTCTCATCACTGCTTTCAATCGCAAAACCTCTTTTTGGGCTCGCAGCGCCGCACTTGCTCTGCCGCCCATGCGCTCTGGACGCATTGGCCCGACTCAAATCTCAAGGTTCTTCAGACATTTCTTCATCTGCAGCTGTGCACTGTACTGGGGCAGCTTCCAGCATGCTGTGACGTCTCATCTCTCTCTCTTCTCGGGCAGCACCCTTTTTCATTCTCACCAAACGGCCTCATGACGTAGCTCTCGTTGCTCCACCCATAAGTTCGTGGCAATCGTCCCGCCAAGTCTGGGGCTCGTGGACAAGCTTTGCTGGCTTTGATTGTGTTTTCGTTTGACTTTTTTTTTTGCCTGTGAAACAACTCTGGTCGCACCTCTCCTTTGGCAGCCTTGTGACTTCCATAGCGCGTACTGCGAGTGAGTTTTTGTTGATCTCCCCTCTGGTTGCCATTTCCCCAAATTGAAGAATATACATGATTGAATGTTACATATTTGCCGGTGACAGTGATATTATTTTATGACGACATGAAATCATCGGCAAGGTTTTGGGGAAGACTTTTTGGGGGTTTCATTTACGATGACCACTTTGCAAACACGCCGCTGGGGCATGCACATATCTTCAGCAGGGTCACCAAACTCGAAAGGCATGCAGAAGCATGAACAAATTTCGGGAATTCAGCGCAAAGTCCGGTGGCATTTATGGTCAGAGATGGGCCACATGAATTCCGGATGACCGCTTACTCTGTTTCGCCGATGCGGGATTGTTGTCGGGGCTGGAGTTGTCGGTGCTCTGACCCAAGAGGTCCCCGGCAGAGAAGCGAGTCGTCATGCGTTGACCCTCGCGGTGAGTGATAGGTCCCGAGGGCTCGATCAGGCTGGATTGCAGAGCTGCTTTTCCGGACATCAAGTCAAGCGCGGGAGGCGGAGGCGGCAAAGGTTCGGCATTGATTGTGTCCGAGCCAAGCGAGTCGCTCAGAAGAAGGAGCTCGGCTGGTGGTGGAGGCAAGGGCAAATCTGGGTCTGCTGCCCAAGCGGCCACTGCGGAGCTGTGCTTGACATCTACATCTTTGGATTGCTGGGGTGGAGGGACGGGTGCTTTGCGTCGGCGGGGCACTTTTTTGGCAGAAGAGGGTGAATGGGGTGTTGGGGAGGCAGCCTCGATGGGCGGGGTAGTGACGGAGGCGACCGGCTTGGTGCGTGGGAGTACTGGGGGAGCTTTGGGTCGGATAAAGGCGGTCATACGCCGTCCCCGCTCTGTTTTATGTGGGTTTCGAGCTGGTTCGGCTGGGTCTTCCGAGTCACTGGGCAAGGCATCCGAGTCATAGTCGTCCTGGGCAGTGGCAGCTGCGGCAGCAGTAGCTGCCACCGGGGGACCAATCGAGGCAACGGAATCGCACGCGCGCGCACGGCGACGTGCCAAAACTTCCAGGGCAGCAGCGGCGTAACTGCCGTCTGCCGAGTTGTACTGTGGGATTATTGTTATGTACAGTGCCAAAGCACAAGTGAGCACTGATCAAAGTGGGCGTGGGGTGGAGAAAGCGTATGAGAGATACATACTGCGCTAGTGGCCATGACATCGCTTGGCTCATCTTCTGAATCCTCCTGATAGTGGGGTGTATACGGTCAAGCCTTGAGATCAAGCGGGAGCAGCAGGCCAGAGGCCAAGGGGGGGGGGGGGGGGGGGGGGGGGGGGGGGGAATTT
>NW_001865040.1:2438552-2447486 GCF_000002865.3 Monosiga brevicollis MX1 | reverse complement strand
GGCAGAGAACCGTGTGAACATTTTTTGTGACGAGATCGAGCGTGAGTAGGTCGATTCCAACATACCTCGAGGTTGGGGTTTGCGGGGCTGGGCCCATGGCCAATCACTTCTACATACTGCTCGTGGCAACGACAGGAGCGGTATTGCGTCAAGAACGGAGGCCAACAAGGAGGGTGAGGCCAACAGGTGAGTCAGAGCGCTCTTGGTGCAAAAAAAATTAAGATTCGTATTAAGGTTGGGGGTTAGGGAGGCCGACCTCCTCTGACTGCTGTGCCATCTGGGTCAAGTCTGCGTGGTCGGAGTTGTCAGCTGGGGGGACAGGGACCTCTGCTTGGGCGGTGCTGGTTGGTTGCGGCGCAAAGCTGGGGCGTGGGGATGCAGCACTGGATCGACGAGCAGCCGGACGGAACCAGCTGCGCTTTTGTGCTTGTTTGACGGCAAGCTTGCGGGCCTCGATATCTTGTTGCCATCGCAGGTGGTGCTGCTTGGCAATGGCATTACTGCGCAGTTCGTGCTAAGACGAAGCGAGGCAGGCGGGGGGAGGGGGGGAGGCATGATGGTTATCAGGTGGGACACAGGGTTAGTCCAGAGGCGCTTGCCCACAAGCTTGGAGCTGCAGTGCGGACCTACCACGACACGGCCAAAGTCAGCTTCATTGTAGACGAGAATGGTGAGGTCGGAGAGGAGAAAGGGTTTTGAGAGGGCGCGATCTCGCTGATTTTCAGTCATGCTTGACCACTCGGGCTGTGGGAAGGAGCGCTGGACAGCCTCGAGCTGATCCAGAACCGCAGCCTGGGGCTCGCCTAGACTGGCAAAGTATTCACGCAGCGCACTGGGCGGTGCCCGCCGCCGTTCACCCTTTGCCTCCATGGTCGTCAATCAGCTTGGCGCAAGCGTCTGTGCTTAATCAGACCCTCACATTGGTTAACATGTAAACTTTGGTCCGTTGAACACGCCACACACCAAGTACCGGCACGAGAGCGAAAGCGCGAGCGAGCACAGCCCCGTCGTCGGGTTTTGCTGAGTCAGGTCGCTGCTGGCAATGGAATGTGTCCGCAGCAATGACCAGCACCTGTCACTGTATTCGCAAGATGAAATATTCAGCCAGAAAGTTGGTTGAGCCGTGCTTGTACCAAAATCTGCATTTGTGCACCAACCTCACTGCCTTCGCTAAACGATAATTTTAGGCCAAATCCTGCCATTGAGTTCACCGTTCACCCAAAACAGGTCAAACCACTTGACCTTTGGAAGTGTAACAAAGTCTCACTTTTATAAGTTTAAAGTGTGGATATAATCACAAGAAGAGAGTGTTTATGTCCCAAATCTCACTGAATTCGCAAATGTGATTCATCAGCCAAAAATCATTTGTTACCAAAATAATCTGCTCACATAACCAACCAACTTTCTATGGCTTCCCTGAGACCTCGGACACTTGTAGTGCCCCAGAGTACTCGGGCCACTGGCCAGTCTGATCAGCGTCACCAGTTACCTTATCATCAACAACAACGATGTGAACGTGAACACAATTGCTTTTGACGTCAACGCCATCTTGACCAACACGACCCTAGTCCTCGGCTGAGGAGGGCACCCGGCTCCAATGGTTCGCGTCGCATGAATAGCGCTCGGGCTCCTTGCAACTCAAAGGCCCAAATCGCAGACCTATACTTATACTCGTACTGGTTTTTACCGCCTGCAGGGACCGTTGCTTCGTGATTGCTGGCTGATCGAGTTTCGGGCTTTGTGGAAATTATGTTGTTGTGACTTCATGTTGTGAGTCACCCGCTCCGCCCTGAATGAATTAATTTTGCAATGAATTGACGCGGCAGCATAATGCAAAGATGTTTCAACATGCAGAGTTGGGAAGTGAAGAGTCGATTACCTTGGCAGCTAAGTTCAACGCAGCCTTTTGACCAAAGTAGGCTACTCCTGAAAAAGTAATTGACTCAACTGATTGCGATACCACGCAATCTTGTTCTCGTTCTCGTTGGCGCTGAGGACGTCGAGGTCGCCGTCATTGTCCAAGTCCGCCGCAAACACCGAGCTTGCTTTTTCGGCGTTCGTGGTGATGACAATTGGTGTTGAAAAGGAGCCACGACCATTGTTGTGATACCACGCAATCTTGTTGTCTTTAGAACTGGCGCTGAGGACATCAATATAGCCGTCGTTGTCTAGGTCTGCCGCATACACTGCGTCGGCCTGGGAAGCGTTTGAGGAAATGACAATCTGTGTGGAGAAGGAGCTGTCGCCGTTGTTGCGGTACCAGGCAATCTTGTTGTCGTGAGCACTGGCGCTGAGGACGTCGATATAGCCGTCGTTGTCTAGGTCCGCTGCGTATACTGAGCGCGCATCGTCTGCGTCTGTGGTGATGACTTTTTGTGTTGAAAAAGAGCCGCCGCCATTGTTGCGATACCATGCAACCTTTTCGTCAAGCGCGCTGGCACTGAGAACGTCGATCAGACCATCGTTGTCCAAATCCGCCGCATATACCGAGCGCGCATAAACAGCGTTTGTGGTGATGACGATTTGTGTTGAAAATGTGCCGTCACCGTTGTTGCGGTACCACGCAATTTTGTGGTCGTAGAGGCTGGCACTGAGGACGTCGAGATCACCGTCGTTGTCCAGGTCTGCCGCATAGACCGAGAATGCATCGCTGACGTCTGTGGAAATGACGATTTGTGCGGAAAAGGAGCCGCCGCCATTGTTGCGGTACCACGCAATCTTGTTGTCTTTCTGACTGGCGCTGAGGACATCGACAAGGCCATCCTGGTTCAGGTCAGCGGCATATACCAAGTGAACTCCATCGGCGTCTGTGGTAATGACTTTCTGCGTTGAAAAGGTGCCGTTACCATTGTTGCGGTACCACGCAATCTTGTCGTCCTGGTAGCTGGCACTGAGAATGTCGATATGGCCGTCGTTGTCCAGATCGGTTGCATGCACCGAGCGTGCAAGGAGAGCGTTAGTCGTGATGGTGTGGTGTTCATGCGCTTTGAAAATAATCTCTGGGCTCGTTTTGACCACCGCGGGCACAATCGTCTTTAACATGGCCACCACATCCACACCATTGAGCACCACCCGATTGGTGGCGTTGATAAAGAGCGTTCCATCCTCATCAACAGCAATGCTTGGCTTTTCAACACCGGCAGCCACGACCCAAACCAGCAGGGCGCTGGAAATCAGCGCTAAAAGCCGTACTGAGCTCCTTCGCAGCCGCATCATCATGGTCAGTGAAATGCGCTCGTGTGTGTGTGTGTGTGTGTGTGTGTGTGTGTGTTGAGTCCGAAATTTGTTGTGAAGTGAAACACAACGACTTTGATTCTTGTCAGAACAAGAAACACATGAAACGGTGGCTTTCTCTTTCTATGCGGAGCACTGAGTGCCCGAGTGAGTGCAGGGCCTTGGCGCCATCGATTTTGACCTGCTGGCTGACAGAGCTGGTCGTTGGAGGCTGGTGGTGGTTCCCTTTGCTTGAATCCATCATGTTCATCCTCCCCTTGAGTGAAATCTGGTTGTGTGCGCGCATGCGTGTGTGTGGAGCGGATACGTTGTTGCTGTTTGCCGCGAACGTGAATCTTGATCCCGCCCGCTATGTACGATAGCGTGACGGTGCATGCGACCCGAATCTCTCTCATATTTTCACCCAGCCTTCTCCAACAAAAAGCTCGCTTGCTCTTGACGCCCCTTCCAAAAGGAGAGCCAGCGAAGAGCTACCAAGCTGAGCTGTCGAGCCAGTGTGCCAGTTGTCGAGCCAGCCGTGGAATCGGATCCAGTAAAAAAATCAGAAAAGCAAAATGAATCCGGTTGTCAAAGCATCTCGAGCCTCCTCGCCGTTGGCGCCGAGGACGTCGGCCTCGCTCCTTCATTAGGGCGACGTCGCTAGCTGATTTTCGCTCATGCCTTCGCAAAGTCGAGTTCAGTCATCTCACTGCCTTCGCTAAGCGATAATTTTAGGCAAAATCCCGCCGTACTATGTTTGTCCATGTTCACCCAAAACAGCTCAAACCACTTGACCTTTGGAAGTGTAGCAAAGTCTCACTCTTAATATTCAAAAGTGTGGTTATAATTACAATAAAAGAGCGTTTATGTCCCAAATCTCACTGAATTCGCAAATGTGATTCATCAGCCAAAAATCATTGAAGCCAACCTTGTGCTGCGGCTTACTCTCTCTCTACCACCAACCAAATCGAGTGCTCTGCTCTATCCTTGCTTGTCTCCTCTCTCATCTCACTCCATTCGCTTTGCGACCTTCTCACTTGATTTTCGCTTATGCTTTCGCAAGCGTAGGTGGCTGAGTACAACCATCTCACTGCCTTCGCGCAGTCATTGCATCATTTGAGGACTAAAATTGAAACTGGCTCTCCATCTTTAGTTACCCTGTTCTCGCGCCTCACGACTTGTTACATCAGGCTCCTTGCCATCCAAGATGCTGCTCGGTCGTCTCGCTGGGGTTGTGCCGGCCGTGTGCCGGAGTTCTGCGGTCACAACACGGGCTCTCGCTACTGGTAAGCCACACGTGTTGCCTGTCAGACTTGAGATTTGTGGTCACTGCCCGGTGGTGTCGGGCGCTGACTGCTGGCCCCCCTTGCTCCCTCAGGCGCTCCTGCCCTTCCTTTCAAGTTGGGCAAGCTCAATCATGTGGCCATCGCCGTCCCTGACATGGGTATGTCTTGAAGTGCTCCAACTTACCGACACGTCGGAACTGCTGTGAGCCCGCTGGCTCAACCCATTACAATGTGACAGAAAAGGCCTCGGCCCTCTATCGGGATGTGCTTGGTGCTACCGTCAGCGCTCCCGCGGCAAGTCTCGTGCCTGCTTGCTTCGGATGATGGACTCTCTTCTCGACCAGTCCACTCGTCATCTGTGAGCTCACCATGGCGTCTATGAATAGGATCAACCCGACCATGGCGTGACCACTATCTTTGTCGAGCTGGGTGGTGATACCAAGATTGAGGTATGGCCCGTTCTTCTGTGCCGACTGTATTGCCTCTCCCTCGTCCTCACCGAGGCCTGGTGGATAATCGCACTCTCAGCTTCTTTATCCCTTGGGGGAGAAGAGCCCCATTGCCAACTTTTTGAGCAAGAACCCGGCCGGTGGCATCCATCACGTCTGCCTCGATGCAAGTTTGCACATCCACGGGTGCTTGCGCTCCGCATCGGACGGGCACATGGTAATTTAGAAGGGTCATTTTCCTCACTAGTATTGGTGCAACGTATAGGTGTCGGACCTTGACGCTGCCATTGACGTCGTTCGCCAGCAAAAGATTCGTACTCTCTCGGATAAGCCCAAGGTCAGGCGGGTGCCGCCGAGCCGACTTGCAGTTCCCCGGCTTCTGCTCATCATCTTGTGTGTGGTGACTTCAGATTGGGGCCCACGGCGTACCAGTCATGTTCCTGCATCCCAAGGATTGCAACGGCGTCCTCGTCGAGCTGCAACAAGAAGAGTAGATCAACCGCCACTGTCCCCGCAAAAAAAAAATTAAAATTGAATTCACTCGTGTGCATCGACATCCTAACTCTATTGGAATTCAACACGTCGTCGCCCGCGTCGCCGTCCTCTTGCACGTCGTCGTCGCCCCCCCCTGCCAGCGATTCAGAAATAGCCAACTAGAAAAACCCTAAAAAAAGAATTCACACACCAAAGACAGTGCCCTTGTGCTCTAAGAATAGGAAACGGTTTGAAGCCGCTTTTTTTCTTTCAGCAGCCACTGGCGACTGATGTGTTGGGCCAATGGCGGCATTTGGCAGTCACCCTCCCCGCCATCACCACCTCTGGACCATTTTGCGCTCGACCCGACTCTTGTTCCCAAGTTGCATTCGCGTCAAAAGTGAAGCGCGCCCTGGCGGTCTTGCTTCCCTCGTTGCTCTCACACGTACGCCAGATAAGAAAGAAGGGTTGTAAGCATCCTTTTGACCACACTACTGACCGTTACAACACACACGCGGCTGGACTTCTCTCTCTCTCTCTCTTTTTTTTTTTTTTTTTTTTTGATCGTTTTTGACTTGTGCGTCGAGGTATAGGTGCGGCTTCTCGGCTACGTTGCAGCCTGACCTCGTTGCGTTGGATGCACTGGTCGCTGAGTCCACCCACCCAACGGCGAGCGGTGGTGTTTCGAGTATCGGTGTTCACATAACATCTGCCCTTCGGCTTCTGCGACTCCACGACGGCCGTCATGACGAGCGAGGAGAACGGCTCCTTTGCTGTCGCCACCCTGGCCAAGCTGCCCAACCATCTCGAGGATGTTGACGATGATGAGCTGACTGCCAGCCCAATCAGTCAAAGCACGTCTGCGCGTGTTGATCCTCAGAACGTACAGAAGATTCTCAGCATATTTCCCGATGAAGACGTCGCTGACATTGAAGCTCTCCTGTGCAAACATGACCAAGACTGCACCAAGGCTACCAATGATCTTTTGCAGCGATTCGAGCGCCAGCCCGGCGCGCGATCATCGACTGGCCCCACTCTGGCCGCTGGCAAACGCCGCTACATCGTTCTCGAGGATGACGACGATGACGAAGATGCTGCCCGCCCTTCGTCCACAAGCGCTCGTCCCCCTGTTGCCAGCCCAAAACGTCCAAAGGCTCACCAGGCACAAAAGTGCGTTGATGTTCTTCACTGCTCGTTGTCTGATGTTTCCCCAGCCGCTGACCCAGCAATTGCTCATCCCTCCTGCCCGTGCACCTCACGCCTCTCCTTCTTATCTCGCCCTGCTCGCAGGCAAGCACAGCTTGCAGCCGCCAGTCGCCATAGTGGGAGCGAGGGC
Organism: Monosiga brevicollis MX1; assembly: GCF_000002865.3. NCBI lineage: Eukaryota > Choanoflagellata > Craspedida > Salpingoecidae > Monosiga > Monosiga brevicollis. Next base: position 2,440,728 of record NW_001865040.1, on the reverse strand, counting down.
GAGGAAGAGGATGACGATGATGTGGATATGGACGATGATGAAGATAACGACTCGGCCGACCGCGAATTTGCAAGCACCATCCGCTTCTTCAACACTGCTGATGAAGAGGTACATCACGCATCGCCCTTGCAGTCGCGCTCCCTTCGCAGCACGCTGTCTTACTTTCCGTCCCCGACGGGTCGTCTTGCCAGGACATTGCTGCCTTGCCGCGCATGCCGGCCAAAAGCGTCAGCGCTCTCTTGAAGCAGCGCCCCTTTGCCTCTTACAATGACTTGGTTTGTGCTCGTGGCTTTCGCTGCTTGTCCATCCTACCTTGCACCCCCTCAAAGCCATGTCGCGCCCTTCAACCTGCCTTCAACCTGAGCCGCTGGCTCATGTATGATCAAAAAAAATGCGCACCAACCGACAGGTCGAAGCAGTTTCCGCTCTGCCCGGCGTTAGCGTCAACGTGATTCAGGCCTGCTCTGACATGCTCGAAGAGCGACAGGTTGGTGATGTTCGCATGCCAAGCCGGTCCAAGTCAGAGGCAGCTCGTTCATAACACCCTCTCGATTAGGTGACACAACAATTGCTGTTCGAGTGCTCTCGGATTTCCAAGGAGCTGCAACGCGTCTTTGGTGCAGCAGGGGTGCGTGCGCTAGTTGATCGCACAAACTGATAATATCGGCTGCAACTGGCTCGAAATCATTCTCACTGACTGTCTTGCCTTGGAATATTTCACCTTGTACCTGTTCTAGAAACTGGAGGAGCTGCGCGCCCTGAGTAAGGACGATCTCGGTGATCAAATGCTTGTGCCCGAGCAACCGTCCATCATGACAGGTGGAACCCTCAAGCCCTACCAGCTCATTGGCCTCAATTGGCTGGCCCTTTTGCACGCTCACGACGTCAACGCCATCCTTGCCGATGAAATGGGTCTTGGTTTGTGCTCTCACGCATCCCAATTCCTCAATTTTAACTTCACTTCTTCTGTTTCCAGCCAGCAAGCCTTTCCCGACTCATCGCGTTGCTTGTCACGTGTTAGGCAAAACCGTTCAGGCCATTTCTTTCATTGCCCATCTCCTCGACTCTCCACAGCGCGAGAAACAGCAACCACACCTGATTATCGTGCCCCCATCAACCCACGGTATGTGCCACTTGCCAGCTTTGTTGTGAATTGCTCAACCTCGCGTGACCTTGTCCTTTTGTCAAGCCTTGCCTACCACCTCGAGTTCCAGCCTTTGTATTCACGCTCTGGTCGTTGGCAGAAAACTGGATGCGTGAGCTGGAGAAATGGTGTCCCGACATTCAAGTGCTCGATTACTCGGGTACGAGTGAGCGCGTGCCATGCCCTTGACCAGAGCCAACATGCCCCACACTCATCGCACAACCACAATTTTGGTGCATGTTGCGTTCTAGGTCCTCAAGCTGAGCGTCAGCACCTGCGTCGCGGCATTTTGAAGAAGCGCATTAAATTTGAAGTTATGGTGACCACGTAAGACTACCTACCCTCCCGCTCACTTGTACTTGTACTGGTGCCAGCGCTCAAAATGGGATCTCAGCATCCGCAGTCGCAACACCTCTTCACTTTCTGACTTTCTTTTTCATCCATAGTTATTCCGTGTGCTCGAACAATGAATATGACCGCTCCCTCCTCAAAGCCTTCAAGTGGTCGAGCGTCACTTTTGACGAGGGACACATGCTCAAGAACATGAAATCCCAGCGTTTTCAAAACTTGCACAAGGTTTGGCCCACATCCTTATCGATCGCCCGAGTCTTTTGAACAGTTTTCGTATGACCTCGTCCACATCACTGACTTTGTCGGTGGTGACTTTTGCTTGATCCTTAGATTCCGGCGAAGCGTCGGGTGCTGTTGACTGGAACACCGTTGCAAAACAATTTGCTTGAGCTCATGTCGCTCCTTGTCTTCGTCATGCCCAACCTCTTTCGCGAAACCGATGTTGTCAAGCGCATCTTCAGTCGCAAGTATGTATTGATTCTTGAGTATCGATCTGCGGCTCCCAAGTTGTATATGTGTGTGTGTGTGTGTGTGTGTGTGTGTGTGTGTGTGTGTGTGTGTGTGTGTGTGTGTGTGTGTGTGTGTGTGTGTGTGTGCGTCTGCACGCGCTTTACCAACTCCTGTCCCTCTTGTCTCTCTCTCTCTCTCTCTCTCTCTCTCTCTCTCTCCCCCCCCCAAAAA
>NW_001865040.1:2414322-2438502 GCF_000002865.3 Monosiga brevicollis MX1 | reverse complement strand
CCCCCCCCCCCCCCCCCCCCCCCCCCCCCCCCCCCCCCCCCCCCCCCTCCTCACACACACACACACACACATCCCCGCACAATTACACACATACACGCTCTCACACACACAAATCAACCTTGGCTCTTGACAGATCAAGTGGGACAACGGCCGAGGCCAACCTGCAAGCCTCATTGGTGAAGCGAGCCCGCGCCATCATGGCCCCTTTTGTCTTGCGGCGACTCAAACAAGACGTACGTGTTGGGGCTTGCTTTCCCAACAGACACAGCGGTCGAGGGAACGACCCAGTCCTCATTGATTGTTTTTTTTTTCGAAACCTTGTCCCAGGTGTTGTCGCAACTCCCTCCAAAGCGCTACCGCGTTATCGAATGTAGCATGACGGAAGAGCAAAAGTCAGAGTACCAGCGTCTCAAAGCAGAGGCCGAGGCTGCATCTGGTCCGTTGCTTCTTTCTCTCGCCCCCTTTTTTTTAAAAAAAAAAAAAAAATACCCGTCTTTTTCCTTCTCCTGTTGCCGCTGCATGGGCATTTGTTTCCCGCTGTGCTAACAAGCACTCACTGTATGGGACAGATTTGCGCAAAATGATGGAGGAAGCTACACGCGCCGATAGCAAGGCTAGCAGCCCTACACCAGAAGGCGAGGCCGATGCATTGGCCTCGGCCGCGGACCCTTCTGGGCGCACCAACAACGTGCTCATGCAGCTGCGCAAAATGGCCAACCACCCGCTTTTGCACCGCTGTCATTACAAAGACGATAAATTGGCTCAAATGGCGAAACAAATCTTGCGTGATCCACATTATGACGAATGCGACGAGCAGGCTGTCTACGAAGATATGCAAGGTACGTACGCACCTACCCATCCACCCGGCGTGTATGGCAGCCTCCTTTCCGCCTACTAAGAAAACAGAAAAATGCAGCATAAAGAAAAGACCACAATTATTTTTCTTACCTGATGGTGGCATGGTGCATCAGTCATGTCGGACTTTGAGTTGATGAAGCTCTGCAACAAGTCACGACCCTTGCAAAAGTTTCGCCTTGGAGACGAGGTCGTGGACGAGGCAGGCAAGCTCAAAGTGCTTGAGCACTTGCTGGCCCAGAAGCAAGCAGATGAAGCTCGCGTCCTCATTTTTAGCCAGGTAAAAGCCCATTTTTTTGTTCCCCAACCCGACCCAGAATAACTGAGATGCGTGACATGTGCGGGAACACCACATCTGTACCCTGCTTCTCTCATCCCTGCCCCCTTTTTGTAAATAGTTTACGACCATGTTGGACATTCTCGAGGATTTCTTGACACGGTGAGATCATGTGGCAGCTTCTGCTGTCTGAACTTTTTCTCCATGACTCATGCAAGCGTTTGTGCACCATCAACAGTCGCGGCTACGTCTTCATCCGCTTGGATGGCAGCACGCCGGTGTCCGAACGGTGCGTGCCTGTAGCCTTGTTTGCGCAACCCAGTGCGAGTCATTTGCAGCAAGGTGTGTGCACTGTAGCTTACCCCAACTCCTTTCCTCACCATGGTGTGTCTGCACGAACGTGTTCAGACAAGACCTGATCGATCAGTTCAATGAGGATGAGGAGATTTTTGTCTTTCTTCTGTCCACCCGCGCTGGAGGCTTGGGCATCAACCTCACCGCGGCCAACACCGTGGTCCTTCACGACATTGACTTTAACCCGTACAATGACAAGCAGGCTGAGGATCGGTACGTCGCTTTGATTTTTCAACGTTGTCCGCTCGAAGCGATACTCGAAGGCAGAGGTTGTCAGGTCATGGCGATCCTGCTATACCCATGTGCGCACACTCCCGTGCACGAAGACCGTCTGTCTGACACTCACGCTTCAAACTCCTTGTTCATTGCGTCCTGGCCGCGCCCTGTTCCCCAGATGCCACCGGGTAGGCCAAACAGATAACGTCGAGATTGTGCGCTTAATTGCCGACGAGACCGTAGAGGTGGACATGCAGGCCAAAGCCGAGGCCAAGTTACAGCTGGAGCGCGATATGACTGGTCTTAAGAAGGATGACGCACACATTGTCAAAGTCCAGAGTAGCCAGGAGTTTTTGGCCACGCCCAAGAGTGACAAGTAGGCGCCGAGTGCCTTGCCATGTCCATGAAGCATCTAGGCTTTGGGTCCAGGCATTGTCGCCCTGCATGTTTTGTGTTGGTATCGTTGCTGCGTGCGTTTTGGTGTGAAGCTCCCGCAAAGCAGAAAGCTGTGGCTTGTCGTGCAGTCATAATGGCATGAATTGCAAAGCCTTAGTCATCAATTCCAAAGGGCAGCCTTTGCTCAATAATCATCATCATATTCTTCTAGCTTCCTTGTGCGTACGCAATCTGTTCTCAGGTCGTTTTCTGGGGTGCTTTGGCACGCTTGCTCGGAGTGATGGCCACATCGCAGCCACATTGTGAGCAAAAACGGTCACCTGGGCGTCGGGCCTTGCCACAGCCTTTACACATTTGCTCGCTGTTGGATCGCTTCAGCGACGGGGCCTTGCTGCTTCTGCTCGAGCCTTTACCCAGCAAGGCTGCCGATAGTGCTGTGCGAAGGCAATTCAAATTGAGTCGGCAGGGCTCAATTCAACCAGCGGCCAACATGCGACAGACCTACCGTCTTGCCCGCCGGCACGTGGGCGACGCGGAGGTGGAGTGGTTCGCGTCGGTGCGTTCTTGCTAATGCTGCTTCGTGTGGGGCTGCTGTGCACGGTATGCACGTGCTTTTTGACGTGCACAGCCTCGACGTTTGCACGTGGCTCGATACCCAATAGCCTGACCAGATACGTTGGCGCGACAGACGATGGGTGAGTTGCATGGCCACGCAATGATACATTGCAGCGCATGACGTACCGCTGCACATTGGAGGGCCGGCCTTTGCCAACGTTTAGATCGTGTTGCTGTCGCTGGTCTCGGGTGGTGCGGGCAAGGGTACGAAGGTCTTTGGCAGTAGCCACCTTGGTGGTCAGGTCTGGGTCAGAGCGTTGCTGGACCGCACGCGAAAGCGCTTGCTTTAGACCAGCTTTGCTGTATGTTTTTGTACGCGGAGGATCGTGGGTGGCAGGTCGATGCGGGGTAGGTGCAGTGTGAGCCCCGAGGTGCATGGCGGGCGTGCCGTTGAATGAGTGCGGATAGGGACCGTGATTGTCTCGTCTTACTATTGGATGAAACAGTCACGCCAGGTCTGGTCGGCAGGCTTCTCACGGCGTACGCGTTCGGAGAGCTTGTCAAGGCAGATCTACATTCAAGTGTGACAACCGTGAGCATGTCCAACCACAGTCATCAAGCCGTGCGATGGGGAGAAATTGCGGTGTTTGACGCCGGCGCTCGCAGGGCGGGTTCAAACCTCGCGCCAGCGATGGTCTACTTGACCCAGCAGGTGAGGGTTGGCGTTCTCGATGCGTACGAGGTCACTGAGGTGAATAACAAATAAAAAAAAAAAAGAAAGAGAAAATGGGTCAGAATCCTAAGCAACACTTAAGATGCAGTGGGATTTGCGCGCTTTGATTGGTAACAGAGGGCCCTTACATCTCATCGCAGGCCTCGAGAACAGGTCGCATTAGGTCAATGGGTACACGGTCGCCGACTTCTTCGATGTCATGCCGTAAGCTGCGCCGCGAGCATCACCGTGTAATGAGCAGTAAGTATTTGAAGTGAGTGAGTGCGGCTGTGGTGCCTGATCACCAAAGACACCGGGTCCAAACGAGGTGTGTGCCAAGAGGGAGGGAAAGAGAGGTACGGGCGAGGCATATTTCAAAATGAGGATAAGGCCTGAGCACACGGGTTCAACAAAAACAGTACCTGATGAGGCGTTCCAAGCAGAGATCCTTGAGTGTGGGGATGCCCATACGCATCGATGGTTTGGCAAGCGAGGTGGGCAGGGGTCGCTGTAAAGCCTTGGTGGGCTTGGTACCGTGCGGTTGCCGGGGTGAGAATGTGGCCGGGGTGGGGATAGGTGGCGTAGACCCGGCGGCGTGCGATGTGGGCGACGAGGAGGCAGCGGCTGAAGTAGGCACGGAGCCGGTGCTATCTGCGGTTGTGGGGGCTGTTGATGGGCGCGGCGCCGCACGGGGACGGACGCGACCGGGCAGTGTGGGGCGGCGCACACTGTTGTTGTCCTTGCGCTCCTTATTTACGGGGGCAAGCAGTCGGGTGGTGGAAAAGTCACGCAAAGATGTCGGCTCGCTGGTCTGGCCGGATATGCCATGCCGTACAGCTTGAGAGCTCAGGCGCTGCCGCTCCTTGAGGATGGCTTGTTTGAGCTGCATGTTCATCAAGGACAGATTTGCCTGTGGCAAACGAGGAGCCTGACATGCAAGTCCAATGTGAGGTGTCTCGAGACCTGGTCCTTGGCTGGATGGTGCAGCGCCGCTTACTTGGTCGCGACTGGCACGATTCATCCAAGTCGAAACAACATGCTTGATGGCTTTGCGCACGGGCTTGCGCTCTACGCACACGGCCAGATCAGATAAGTGGTGTAAATACCTGACGCACGACAGGGGCAGCTCAATGTCGAAATGTGCGAGCGCTTTATGCAACAGGCGACCGGTCTTACTCTCCGCTTGATGAAGGGAGGTGAGGTGGGCGATGAGGTCTGTGTCAATGATCATGGCGCTGGAGACGTGCACGTCTTTGGCCAAGAGTGTGCAGGCAGCCATGCAGTTCTTCTCGGGCAGGCCTTTCTCCACGCCAACGCTGATCAGCGCCAAGTTGCGGGCCGTCGACTCATCCAGCGGTCCATTGGCTGCCATCTTGCAGATCCAGCACCGCGCGAGTTGGCAGTAGCACCCACAACACTCTTGTCCCCGTCGTTTTGCTCTCCCTCTCCAAGAAAGTGAGTGAGTGAGTGAGTGAGTGAGTGAGTGAGTGAGTGAGTGAGTGAGTGTGAGTGAGAGTATGTGAGTGTGAGTGAGTGAGTGCGGGTGTGAGTGCGTGAGTGCGGGTGTGAGTGCGTGAGGGCGTGAGTGAGTGAGTGTGAGTGAGTGTGAGTGCGTGAGCGAGAGTGAGTGCGGGTGTATCTGAGCGAGGGCGCGAGGGCGTGTGGCTCGGCAGAGCGCGCTGGCGCTGAGTTCCAGATGTCATATAATATCTGACAATAATACTTTGTGAAGTATTTTACGCTGATGATGAAGAAGATTAGCCGATTCAGTAAGGTCTACAACGTTAAATATACTTAAAAGATGACGCAGATAACTGCCTTTTATTCGTGTCTTTTCAGAAAATTTTTTTTAACGAATTTTTCAATTTTTTTTTTTTTTTTTGGGAGACAGCGCGAATCTCTGCGTGCTCGTTCCTTCCTGCACTTCTCCCGAACGAGCCTTGTTTCTTGTCTTGGGGTGCTGATGATGGTGGTGATCTGACTTGGAAAACTGTTAGGTGCACTTGATCTGTGAGTGGGTGCGGTAACGACTGTGGACGGGTTGGGGTGCGAGGCTTTGAGGCGTGGAGCGAGCACCATGGCTGGATCGGGGGCAGCGGCAATAGCGGCAGGGACTGCGTCTCCGTCCATCAAGTCTGCGTCAACTGGGACCTCATACGACGGCGCCGGGGCACCTGTGGTGATTCCCATCAAGTTTGCTTTGTGTGACAACGTGAGCACCATCTATCGCGAGATGACGCGCCTCTTGCGCCACGAGTTTGGCGCCAAGCGGATGAAGGGCACCAGCACCCGCCTCGACCTCTTGCTCGGCGACCGCAACAATCCGCCATACTTTCGCATGGGCATGATGGCAGCCACCCACGGTGGATTACCGCCGCTCATCAACTTTTATCGCGGCAATGACCGTCTCTGTCAAAAGGCTAAGATGGCCCAGCTGCTGCAGGGGGGGACAGCGGCAGCCGTGGCATCAGCGTCTACGGCGCCCAAGGGGCACACATCTGTGCAAACTCTGACCAGCGCACGCCGTCAGGAGCGCGGTAGTGCCCCAGCACTGCTGGGCGTAGCGAGAGCTGCTTCAGGACAGACACCCCAAGAGCGCGGTCGACAGACCCGGCGACAGAGCGAGCAAACGGAAACGCCCATCAGCGCCGTCAGCACCACATCAAACCACCGCAATCGCCTGATAAATGGTGCAGACCACTCTGACAGCGAGAGCAGCATGAGTAGGACCAGCCGGACTGGTGCTGAAAGCGTGCCCATGGCAAAGTCGACTTCTTGCAGTCGCCCCACCAGTGCTCGAACCCGCAGTGGGCTGCTCAAGGTGACCAGGGCGCCACCACAGCGACCAACTTGGCTCCCGGAGACATACACCGTGCGGGGACAGCGCACGGAGCAGCCAGACCATGAGCGTGACTTGCTTTTGCTGGCCCACGCGCAACGTCCTCGCGTTTGGATTGCCAAACCCACCTGCGGCTGTAAAGGGGAAAATATTTTGATTGACGACAACCTCCCGCGCCTGCTCCAGGCCATGGATCATTATCGCTTTCTATTTGTCGTGACCGAGTATTTGCTCGAGCCCCTACTGCTCACGCCGGGTGGACGCAAGTTTGATCTGCGACTTTGGGTCCTTTTGGACCCCCAGTATGAGGCCTTCATTTTTGAAGAGGGCGTTCTGCGCACAGCCTCAACACCCTACACGGCCGACAGCTGGGATGATGTAACACAGCACTTGACCAACCACGCGATCCAAGAGGTTCACGCCCAAGATTACGAACGGTACGAACCGGGTAATGAGCTCTTTTTCCCCGACTTTCGCCTCTGGCTTCAAGAGCATCGCGGCGTAGACTTTGATGAGGAGGTCATGCCACAAATGGCACAAATTATACATCAATGTTTCGATGCACTGCGCCCTTCCTGTCAACTACCGCCCGGCCACGCTTACCACAGCTTTCAGCTCTTTGGGTTTGATTTCATGTTGGATGCCGCTATGAAGGTATGGCTGATCGAGGTCAACGGCGCCCCTGCGGCTGCCGCGCGGTTGACTACGCCCATTGCCCATGACCTTTGTCTGCACGTGGCCCAGTACTTTGGCTTTGTACGACATCCCAAGACCCGGTTCAAACCGGTCCTGGACTTGATGTGATGTCTGGTGCGAGCAGCGCGGTTGTGCTTCTGCTTTTGTTCCGCGCCACAGACGCCGGCCAGCTGCTGTGCGGCTAGCCAGCGGAGGTGTTCACTGGTGTACTGGCTGGGGACAATGAGTCTACCTGGAGTGGGCGGTTGCGGGCATGAGGTCCTGAGAATTGAAACGAATCTTTCTTCATGGATTAGGTTGACACCCGTGCCGTAGGACAGCAGGTGCGCAGCACCAAAAAAAAAAAAAAAAAACAGAATAAAACAGACTCATTGAAGAATTGCATTTCTCGGCCTGCGTGGTGCAATATCATTCAAGAGCAGAGCATGTCAAAACAGATGGCTTCGCTTAAAGAGGAGAGCAGAGGTGGCTCCATCGAAAAAACAAACAACGACACCTAAAGCAACGTGGCGCTTAGCGCCTCGCCCTCATTTTGGCGCTGACCGCGCAAAGTGAAGGTGCGTGGAGAACGAGTGTGGTGCGCGGGGCTAGTTGCAAGGGCACACCCAAGCATCATGTTCAAGATGGGCGTGCCTGCGCAGCCTGCTGCTCATCGCGAAAGACGGCGGCCATGGTGTCCAATACATTGTCTGGCTGCTCGAGGTACAGGCGCTCAATCACTGCCTGATACAGGTTGTCAAAAGGTTACGCGTGAGAATTGGCTCAGGTGAGCGTCAAGGGCAACCATTGGCGCAGGGTCAAAAAAGGCCTTGACAAACCTCAAACACACGGCGCACGCCCTTGTCTTCAAGATATTGCTCGAGCTCCTGGCGGTCGTAGGCAGGCGCTGGCTTTTTACGCTCGGCGGCAGACGTGGAAGGACGGGTATCCTGATTGATGCTGGCCAACACTTCTTGTATCCTGTCATGCTCAGGGCCTGCTTCGAGCGGCGTCTTTGTCTCATCTGCAGGCGCTTGCTCAACGGGTTCAAAAGGAATAGCAGCCCGTGCACTAGATTGTGGATCTTGGTCGCTTGCCGGCGCCGACGCCTCCTCCAGCCCCTCGTCGCGCGTTGTGTCCGGTCTCACAGCCTCCATTGCGTCCGACTTGTCCACAGCATGAGCGTCACCCACCGCCAATTTCAAAGCATCTGTGACCGTGGCAACTGTAGCTGGCGCGTCTGCAACTGACGCATCTGCAGGTGGCGCATGTGGATCTGGCGCGTCTGTAGCTGGCGTATGTGTAGCTAGCGTGTCTGCAGGTAGTGCATGTGGAGCTGGCGCGTCTGCAGGTGGCGCATGTGGAGCTGGCGCGTCTGCAGCGGGAGCCGGGGTGGCTGTTGTGCTCGTTTCGCTCGGGCTCGCCATCATCTGAAAAAACACAAAAAAAAAACCAAAACTGCTCAACGACAACAATCATCTGACATATATATGTCTGACAAACACGGATTTCCGCTGCAGTACTCAATGTCGTGTGGTAGCAGTGCACATCTCCAAAGCTTTTGTAGTGAAATAAAGAGTTTGTGTAGATATTAGCCAATTAGTATAGGAGTGAAGCATAATTTAACGTAGAAGATCTGGTACTTTATGTGACACGATTTTTCACAGGCTTTTAGTTGCCATTTTTCATGCGATCGAATCACACAGTACGTACGTACGGGGACGAGCCAGCAAGCCAGCGAGAGCTGCACGCGCGACGTGTGTGTGTGTGTGTGTGGCTTGAGGGGTACAGGATGATCTCAGCGGTTCAAGCGATAGGGTGGTGGGGCTGGAGCGATACCAGTCGTATCTCTGAGAAGAAGATGCGCAGATGCAGAGCAATGGAATTTGGGAAGAGCCGGGGAAGGACCTCAGATTTAGTGAGAGGAAGGGGCAGTCAGACAGACTGGGCGATTGCAGTGCAGATCACGTTGTGGTCGTGGCAGCGTTGTCGCTGCGGGGTCATGAGTGCATGGACGACCAACTGTTTGTCCAGCACATCGGCACGTTGCACTCACCATGCCTGACTTTTTGTTCATTGAAACAGGCCAGTGATCTCTCGGTGTGCTTCACATCACCGGACTTCTCGCAAGCAGGAAGCTGCCATCAGCACAATGTGAGCGCGCTTTCTGGACGCTCGACTCATCGCCTTGGTGACACTCTAGCATGCAAACCAGATGTAACTCACTAATGCTATTGAACTTATTTGGTCTGTTCGAGGCTTGCAGGGCGCAACAAAAGAATTCATTCGACGTGAGCTCCATTCCTCTGCCGACCGGTTGGCAGGTCGGCAAGGCGCCCAATGGCAAGCCTTTCTTCCTCAAGTAAGCCATGGTGACTGAGATCAGAAGAGCTTGCACCGCCGACCACCCGACCTCAACTCCAAACGCACGCTCACCCGTCCCCTCGCTCAGCCACAATGACTTTTCTACTCATTGGTGCCATCCACTGTTACTGCATCACGGTTTGTGTCAACATGTCCGAGGTCGCGGCTCTTTTTTTGACTTTTGAGTTGCTTGCCTTGACTTTTCGTGTCCGAGTACCGCATGGCACCTGACTTCAATTTGCGCGGCAACAGACCTGCCACCTGGCTGGGAGAACATCGAAGATGGAGATGGCAACATTGTCTACTACAAGTCAGTCACAATCGTGCTCTGCCGCGTCGTTGTGGTTTCTCCCCTTTCCAAGGTCGGCTCACTCGCGTCCGGCGTTTGGGTCACATCTCACGTAGCCACAAAGATCGCGTGACTACACGCTTTGCTCCTGATGTGCGCACGACTGACGGTGCCACCCACCAATCGGCACTGCATTGGTATGTTGTTCTTCCTTTTCTCCTGCTCTTTCTCTCTCTTGTCTCGCCCCAATACCAGCGCACACGGCTTGCGGTACGGCTCAGTAGCCCATTCTTTGCCCTCTATACTTGCAGCCACATTCTGCGCTTGGCCGGTGAGGGTGACGCAGACACCTCGACGGTGATTGAGCTTGATGAGAAGCGCTTTCCCTGGATCAAGGCTCTCCTGCACGACCCGGCTGGTGTGTACTCTCAAGCCCTGCTGTGAAGGCCTCGAAGCGGGTTATTTCAAAGCCGATTTCGTCTGACCTTTCCCCATCTCATCTTGAACTATCTGCGTGCAGAGATTGGCCCTACCATTGCCTGGGACTCGCTCTCTGCCGAGGACATTGATGATGTTCTCTTTCAGCTGTCGCAGGCACACCTGCTCCGTCTGCGTGAGCTTCAGGAACAGGACAAGGGTTTCAATGCCATGGAACGAGCACGTAAGCGTCTGAAGCAAGCCCGTGAATATGTGTGCTGGCAGGGCGCCCGCCGTAAAACCCTGATCTAAGCTCAAAGCTCAGCCCAGCTCGTTGCTAGAGCATCTTTAACTTTCTGTCAATATCCCTCCCATCCTTGGCTAAGCTGTGTGCGAATTTACACTCTTGGTTGGTTGAGCCTGCACCAGGGAATTTTTACCAATCCAGCCCAAAAGCATATTTACAAACAAACTACGTACAGTCACAAAAGCAAAAACGGGAGATTCGTCTTGTTGTACAAGTCCTGTTGGACTTCTCTTTGCCACGCAACGCAATCGAAGAACAATGCAATGCAATGTGTTTCAATTCATCTAGCATCTGTTGGGGTTAAAAAGTGCGTGTAGACAAGAGCCAACAAGCAGGCTGCCCCCTTCAGGCGAACTCATCCATATGACACCCAACTTTTTATGTTGGGCTCTCACTTTCGCGCTGTGAGTCAGGGTCATCTCGTGGTGGGAGCTCAAAACCCGAACGAGAAACGCCCTGTTCCCATCTGGGTAGCCATGCTTTTCTGTACTCTGATTCACATGTCGACTCAGAGCGCACCAGACGTTGCATCAACAACTCGCATCAGAGTGCAATGAGGCACAACAATGTAGGAGAAACAAAGGTGGTAACAATCATTTTAAATGTCAGTACACAGCAAGACAATCCCATGATAAATGTGATGGACGCGGTTTAGCCCTTGATGCCACGGCCCGAGTCTTTCTTATTGGAGCAATGGCACAGCAGGCCAATCAAGAGAGCCAATACACCCTGTACCAGATGCAAAGAGACAGCGTCAGTGCTACGTAGCATCAGATCGAGTGGACAGGACGGCTAGCGCCTCTTTGTATGGAGGTGATCGATCGTACCAAGCCAATCAAAAGCCAGCCATAGTTGGGAATGTAGGCATCGGTGCGCAGGGCCCAATTCAAAATGTCATCCACGGAGAGATTGCTACACATCCCAGGCAATGCGAAAAGGTGAGCCAAAAGCAAGTCGAGCCCTCTGCAATTCGCCCTGTCTGAGCTCGTACCGCAAAAACTTCTCCACATCGTCAAAAGCCGTGCGGCCACCTTCAGCTGATTCACAGTTGCCTGAAGTGCAATCAAGAATGGGGGCGAACCGTTATTGATGCCACCCAGGGCCACAGGGCTAGAGCATGGGAGATGAAGCGAAAAAGCATACCTTCGGTTGTGCAGACACCAATACGAACATCGCCGTTGTCACCCACGTAGTTGCACTTGGCTATTGAAAAGGAAAAGAATAAGCAGAAGAAGACCAAAGAAAAGAAAGGGCAAAAAAAAAAAAAAAAAAAAAAAAAAAAAAAAAAAAAATACGTCGATGAGGACAGAAGGAGGCATCGATGAGATCGAATATGGGACGACGGAAAAGAAATCACGTACAGCCAGGGCTGCGGTCCAGGCTTTGCTTGGAAAAGCCGGCGTCGGAAGAGCCGGAACGCAGGGTCGGGTTGTAGGCAAGGGCCGCGTTGACGTTCTCCAACAGCTTGACCTCACCGTCTTCCACGCATGAAACCTTGCACTGGTTCTCCGTGCTGAAAAAGCCCTGTGCATCGCGCATGCATTGATGAGCCATGTGTCCCACACAAACCAGCGCGTTGGAGCAAGATGTCATGTCGAGGATGGCCTCTGACAAACCTCCTCAAGACCGAATGCGTCACAGATGGAGAGCGTGCAGCGAGTGGTGTCACCACTGCCGGTTTCAGAGCACATTTTGTCCTTGTAAGAAGCGCTACAGTAGGTGGACTCGACATAATAATCAGCTGCGGGGCATTCTCCAGTCGTGCAGGTGGCTACGCAAAGGAGGGTGTTGTGAAAGCAGCACATGAGAAATGGGAAACTTCGGCCCCCCCGCCCCCCCCTATTCGCCCTTGCAAAGGTCAAGTACATGTTGCACTCGCACCTTCACGAACACACTGGCTTTCTTCGCGGCAGACAAAGCCATCATTCTGGAAGCTGCAGTCGGACTTGCAGCAGGCGCCATTGACGGTGTGGAACGGCGAGCACTGCTTGCCAGCTCGCAAATTGCAGTTGTCGGCGCTGCCTTGGGAGAACACGTTGCAGCACTCATCTGCTGCAGGACAACCAGAGGCAGTACCACAATCGCACTCCTCATCACCTTCCTGCACCAGATTACCGCAAATGGAGGCATCGCTGTCGACAAAGCAACCGCCCTTGGCCTCAACTACGGCCGTCATGAGACTCTTGGACTCGGGTGAGAAAAGGAAGTTGTTCGACTCAGATCCGTCGACCGAGACGGGGTACATGAGATACTCGCCATTGGCACTGCCGGAGGGATCATCGTGGGTGCTACCAAAGTTGTGACCGATCCTGCAGGGCGATTTTTGTTTTTGCTTGTGAGGAATAGCAGAGCACAAACTCGTTTGGGCGGATTGGGGCCCACAAGAGCTGGCACGTACTCATGGGCAATGACGAGCCAATGGGTCAGTTCAGGCACTGCGGAGCCATAGTTGAGCGTTGTGCTGAAGGCCGTATTGGTGTACACATTGCTAGACTTTTTCTGGCAGATGCCGCCTGCGATACCGAGTCATTAGTGTGGGTGAGCACGGAGCAGCATGAATCGCCACCGTGGCAATCGAGCACAAAATGGGGCAATGCTAGCAGCGCCGAGATGACTTGGATGCAAGCACCTACCAGGGGTCGAGTCGGCACGGCCGAGGTAGGCGAGACCGAGGAGACCATCCGAGAACTCTGTGCGACAGTGGGCAAACGAGTGAAGGCATTGCTATGCTCTTGCCTTGTAGCAACCAAAAAGGGGCACCTCAAGTTGGCTCGAACCTTGGTGGGTGACGAGATGGGCCAGGCAATAGTCTTCCCAGTTTTCGCCGGCAAAGTTGTGCAGAAAGTCTTCACCCGATGTAGTATCGAGCACAAAGCGCTGATCAGAGCTAGAAGTGATGACCTGTTGAAGTAGACGGGTGTACAAACGGGGCATTATACATGGTCAGATGGCCGAAAAACCGGGGCCCGGATGGTCACAGGGAGCGCAGACAGCAACATGTTGACAGGCCGAGCACTGCACCAACCTCGATGCGGCCAATCTTGATGCCAACGAAAACGCCATCAGCTTCAATGTTGTTGTCCTCGTAGAGTTGCTGGACATTGCTGAAGGAGCTGACGAGGAGTTCGACGGTGCGACCGATATCGCTGTCGCCGTCGCTGCTGCTGGTGTAAAAGTTGCGGTCGGCAATGACGGCCACGTCGCAGGCCGTGCGCGAGTTGTCAAAGGGATCGCGGCGGTGGCGCGTAGTGGTGTTGTTGCGGAAGAAGGGGACGGGTTTGGCGGCCTCGGGGTCTTCGGGGCCGTCAAAGGTCATGACCTTGCACGAGGAGTGGTTGGGGCTCACGGGGTTGACGTGGTCGGAGAGGCGGTAGACGACGTGCTCGTCGTGCTGGGCGTTGTCAAAGTGCCAGGCAGCCGGTTCGACAGCGTACATCTCCGTGGGGGTGATGATCTGTGCAAAGCACGAGCCGTTCTTGTCGACGCGAAGGTGGAGGTGGGAGGCATCTGGATATTGGGCAACGTAGCCACGGTAGAAGGAGAGGTGGTCGAGGCTGTAGGGGCGCTCACCCTCCTCATGGACTTCGATGATTTGTACGCGATCGGAGAAAAGCTCGGTATTGGGCTGGACGATCAAGGTCAGCTCCCTGTGTTGAGACAGCGCGATGGCCCGCGGGTGGGTGAGAGGCGAATGGCCGATGGGCAATGGCTTGCGGGAGTTGAGGAGTGGGAGTGGGAGCGAGCTGATGAAACACCACCACCACCACCACCACCACCACCAACAACAACAACAACGTACTCATCGTAGACGGGAATGTTGAGGGAAAAGCTACGGGTCTTGGGGGTGAGATCACGCGTGTAGCGGGACGGCGTCGTCACCTGGTCGGGATGAATTCGGATGCGCTGAAACTTGTTCACCCGGTCGTTGAGTGCGCCGCTGCTAGCAGCTAGTGATGAGGGCAAGCAAAATTCTGATGAGCCCAGGAACAAGGGGTGCGGGGGATGAAGGTGTGATGCCAGGTAAAAAGCCAGGGGCATTCAACGTACGGTTGGCCACGGCCACGGCCACGAGGCCGGCCAGGGCAACGAGGCAAAACTTCATGATGGCGCGCAAAACAGGTCCTAACCAAGGCGAGCAAATCAAGACGATTGAGAATCGGGCATGGGCCATCGCAAGCGCGCTATTTCCCACCCACGACTCGAGGGCAAGGGCCCCGAGTATGAGGAAGAAAGAGAGAGGGAGAGAGAGGAAGAGAGAGAGGAAGAGAGAGGGCGAGGGCGGGAAAGGGGCGGGACCTGCACACATCTGCACTGTCCTCTCTCTCTGATCCCTAACGACTGTGCCAGCTTGGCAGTCTCATGATCCACCCCGTCCTCACATCCGTCTGCCAAACCAGTGGGGCAGACCACGACAAAACCTTTGCCCCACCCCACCCCCCTTGGCCTTGGCCTTCTTCGTTCTGTCGTCGCTCGCTCGTTCGGCTCTTTGCGTGCATCGGTCGGTCGGTCTGGACCCACCTCGTTGTCACTCGCGCTTGCAGGTTTTGAAAAATAATATAAAATAAGAGAGAGTGTGAACGCGATTGATTTATTGGGAGAGAGAGGGGTTGATCTTGGTATACAATGAAGAGAGTTGAAGGAAACAATGATAGATGCACTGACTTTACAATGGGGTTTTAATGATACTGCAGAGAGCCAATTGTCAGCCATGACCAATTCCAGAGATTCTTCAAGTGTGTGGAAAGAAATCAGAGAGAGGCGCGAGCGCAGGACGGCTTGCCCATGCTTGGGTAACACCACCGCCCCCTTCGTTCGACCTGACAACCGTTGGTCGCTACTGCACTTCTTGGTCGCGGTGTCGTGGTAAAACAGGCGCACACTTGATCCGTCTCTCAGGGACAAATGCTTTATCATCAGGCGGGTCCGTCTTCGTCGTCGTCGTCGTTTTCGTCGTCGTTTTCGTCGTCGTCGTTCTTCAGATCGCGCTGCCCTTTTGCGTGTATGGTAAACAGGAGAGCGGGCAAAGGGCGAGACAGGTGTAAGACTCGAGCTGGCGTCGTCGTTCAGCGCCATCACACCTTACGACTGACCAAAACCGTTTTGGCGTCACACATGTGCTGCATTTGGGTCATACCTATATGGGGGTGTTCAAGGTAAAGTTAAGCTATGGCATCACACGTGAGGGGTGAAAAGGGTACACGGGCAAAGAGCATGCGAAAGGGGAGGACTGCTGGGAACTAAACGTAAAGTCCGATTTATGGTACACTATGGTAATGTTCCGTCGTCATTAGGCTGGTGTGCACACCCTCACGGTTTACTGCAACAACTCGGGGTTAAAGTAACGTTATCACATTACTATGCAGCACAAACCCCTTAAATTACTCCATTAACTGTGGTAGCACCTGTTTTACTGTTCTCAACACCTGTAGTTGCCAGAGCATCAAGTATTTGTCAGACAATGTCAATCAACAAAAGCAGTCGGGCAGCGTCATCGCAAACTTGGAAACGGCAGCGCCGCAGTCGGGCTCCTCCGATTCACTTGCTCCCGTGCTTGGCGTAGTCTGCTGATCTTGCATAGACGGTGGTGATTCTGGTCGGTCTCTCTGCTGTGCCGACGTGGCAGGGATCTGCTAGCTGCACTTCTCTCCTCTCTGATTCAGCGACCCTCTGCAAGATGGAGTCTTACGCGGCTGATGGCGCGACGGCCATGATGGCAGCTGGCGCGTCAGGGCCGGCGCCAGGGTTTTGGGAGTGGGTACAGGGCGCAGAGTGGACCATTCCTGACTGGACAACAATTCTGTGCAATACGCTTCGCCTCACAGCCGCGGGTGCTGTCGTTCTGGGCACTGTTGCGCTGGCCTGGGCCCTGGCCTACTACCTCTTGCTGTGGCAGGTGAGCAGTGCGCCCGAGACCCGCCACAGCTTTCGCGTATGCACTCATGTTTTTGAACATCCATGTGCTAGGTCCCCCTCTTTCGTGAGCTGATTGGAGCCAAGCCCATTGGCAAGGGATATGCCTCTGATCAAGAGCGGCAGCGCCGCCCGCGCACGGTCTATCGTGACCCCCAGGCTGCCCGAGACACTTAGATGGGTTGATCTTTGCTTGTCGTTCAGTCATTGACGAAGAAAAGATGAGGCCTTTTGGTTTTTCTTCTCCTTGTTCGATGTATCGCGTGAATCCGTGTGAACCCGCGTGTACCAGCAGTCACCACTTGCCCCTGCGGGGCCCAGAATGACCTGCCCTGGTGTACATATCTACAGTCAAAGTTCTTGTGTTCCGTCTATGCTCGCACCCCTGTCACCGTGTCCCCTTGAGTGAGCGAATCGACGCTCTGTGCCAAGGAGCATGTTCATCGTTGTGCTACTCCCATGTTCGTGCCGGCCCGGAAGTACGACCAGCCCAGTGCTGCACAGACAGGGACAGAGATACGGAGATAGAGAGACGGAGAATTGGAGACATGGTGATCCAGGCCGATACATCGCACAGTGGCAGGGGGAAGACCAGGCCCTGACACCAATCATGTGAAGAGCTGCAGAGAGACAAGAGCAGCCACAGCTCCAGACAGACACAGGCACAGACACAGACACAGACACAGACACACAGACACACAGACACACACACACACACACACACACAGACACACACACACACACTCACACACAGACACACAGACACACAGACACAGACACAGACACACAGACACAGACACACAGACACACACACAGACACACACACAGACACACACACACGCACAGACACACACACACGCACACACAGATGTCAGATATTTTCCATCCTTGTCTCTATCTATCTTTAGAAATGGACGGGTCGACCCGACGGACGACGACGACGACGACGACGCTGGAGAGTAGTAGTACGGTCGCGGCAGCGGTGATTGCGGCGCATGGTGTTATTCGACGACAGCTGCAGTATCAGCGGGCAGAGCCGCAAGGAGCAGCGGGGCGCAAGGATGATCTGAGCCTTGATGCGGCCGTGGCACGGGAACACTCGCTGCCCGCAGCTCAACTCGACCGGGTCATTGATGAGCTCACCACGTGTCGGCGCTTGTTGCTTTCGGCCGCTCATGATTCCGTGGCGTCGGTCCTCGCGCGCCATCATGGTTCGCTTCGCCTCTCTTGCATCACAAGTCGCCTCTTCGGGCTCATCCATCCAAAGAAAGCACACTTTGAGAGGCACGGTCGGCGCTGCCACACCAGTCTCACTGGCACATGACGCGCTCTGCTTGCTTCAGATTTGCTGCTCCTCGAGGTGACGCCCGCCATCGGGGCAGCATTGGACTTACCGACGGCTCAAAAGCTTATCGATGATCTTCTCCTTCACCACGCCCTTGACGTTCCCGTTCTCTTGCTTCAAGCTCTTACGCGCGTCATCAAGGCACCTGGGTGCGTGCCATGACTTTGGGGCTTGCCACACACGTCACGGCTGGCGCTCATCGGTCGTTGGATCCGCCATTGCAGCAGCGCGAGTCACGCCCAGCAAAAGCGGTGTATCCGCCGCCTACTCAGCACAGCCATTCAAGAGCGGGACCTTGAAGCCGAGCTGCTGCACAGCCCCTTGGTAAGCCCCGGTCCAAGGCATCGTGTGCTCGGAAGCATTCGGGCTCATTTGCTCCCTGTGCATTCGGGTCTGCCCTGACCTTGCACCAGGCGGCACAGCTGCACGAATTCGATCGTGTCCTCGTCAACTTTCCCGTCAACTATGCCAACTATATGCGGGGCTCGGTTGGACCCGAGCTTTCTGTGGCGGCCTGGCAAGATCGCCTCGCCCGCGCGCTTGGCCCCTGCTTACTCGACCCGGCCCCAGGCACCCACAGCGTGAGCCTGCGCCCCCTGGCTCGCCCGCCATAGGAGTTTGACCCACGTGTGCGCGTGTTTGGCTGTTCACGTGCTCACACCTGCAATCTCATTGTCACACAGTCGTACTGGACGGCGACCGCCACCCGCTTGTTGGACCATGGCTTGACAGCTGCGCTCCTGGCAGGCATCCTTGCTCAACTGCCCCACAATTTGTCGGCCTGGCCCCCCCTCCTGACCAAGCTTACCAATCTGCATGCTCGCAAGCTTCTTCAGGCCCTCTTCAACACCATCAAGACGTACGGGCTCGCCGCCCGCATCACCGCTTGCTCACGGTTGGGGGCCGGGGAAAGGCCCACCCATGCTTCTCGCGTCCTTGTTTGGCTCCCTGACCATGACTGCTTCATTTGCCTTGTCTAGCGGATTGACACCAGCCCATGTGGCCTTCTTACACTGCGCGCCAAGCGCTGCTGCTCAGACAGCCTTGTGTACCGCAGCTTGGGCGCAGCCCTTGAATGCAAGACAAGCAGCTCGCCTTGTGGCTGCCGCAGCGCATGCCGGTACCGGAGCACCCGAGCCAACAGGCCTGGGCAGTGCCCTCTTTGCTGCTGGCCTAAATCTCTGGGCGGATGAAGCTTTTGTTGCGCGCGGAGATAGCCGACTCCACCAAAACGTAGCGCTTGTACGTTCGCCTATACGAGGGCTCGGTCAGCTGGCATACCCTGCAATTTGACAAGGCCCCCCCTTCCCCATCTTTGCCTCTCCCGTTGTAGCTGCTGGCCGCTTGTTTAGGCTACTTGCCCTGCGAAGCTTACGCAAGCATTCCCGACCTCCAGTCTCGTATGTTGTATTGTCGACCCATGCATGGGTAGCCGAACCACCGGCGATTTGGGCAGATGCTGCTATGCTTGCCTGCGCTCATCAAGTCGTTCGCGCACATCAGGCGTTCTGCAGGGTCTGCAGCACCGGCTGGGCTGTCGAATCCCACTCGTGCGCTTGTGCAGCCTGGCTCTGGCCGAGCAGCTGGCAGTCAAGGTGTTTCAGAGCAACGACTCACCGCCCACGGGTGATGCCGAAGCTCCGTTTCACCTCGACTTTGATCTCAATGCCGAAGATCCTTTGGTACAGGTGCGAGTACTTTGCTCTGATTGAAAGCACCTCAGTTCGTCTTTGCAGCGCTCACGCCTTCTCTCGTAACCACCGCAAATATTGCGTTTTGACTTTTTGGGCAGGCGGTTCGTGAGCTGGCAGCCGGACCACTGCCTCCGGTTGACGACGAACGACTTGCACCTACGTCTTCAGAAGCCACCGCTCCACGCACGGGTGGGGTTTCGTTGTGCTTGTTTGGCGTGCTGTCCTTGATGCGTGCTCCATCGCCTCTGCTATCGGCAAGCAAGTCTCTTCTTAATGGGCGTTGGTGCATTTCTTAATGGACGGCTGACCTGCAGATACAGGTGCTGTGGCGGGATCTGAAGATGCGGCATCGCCCGCGCCAGCCTCGGGCTCACCGTCCGTGCAGCCCACCGAAGAAGCATGGGATAGTGACGATGAATTTGAGCCCCTGCCTGCTTATGCGCAGCCCATGCCTACGGGCCCGCGCTATTTGCGCGACGCACTTGAGGTGCGCCGGTTCCTTTGACTTGCTTGCGCTATTGCCGCGCGCTGTTCTTGATGGGCTTGAGCTCAAACCAAGTCATCGGCCGTGGTCCTTGCTGATAGGTTCTTGGCGAGAAGGACGTTGCCTTTGAACGCTGGCTGGAGGGTCTCAAGAGCCTGGCGGAATTGACTGCGCAACAGCCAGCAGATCTCGCCGAACTGGCGGTGCCGTTGCTTCGCCGCCTCTTGCGCTTGGAAAACTCATTCAACGAGCAGACCTTTGATGGTTTGAAACAAACCATCATGGTCAACATTGTGGTGGCCCAGCCTACCTTGAGTGCTCCATTCTTGACAACGACGTTCTTTGAGGAGGAAATGGCCCTTCAGCACCGTGATCTACTGCTGACTGTCATAAATGGCGCGGCACAGCGCCTGTCAGGCCGCAGCCTCTTGGATGACCAACACACTCCGCCTGCTGCCCCCAGCACCACTTCCACCGCCACTTCCGTGGACCCATCCAGCAAACCACCGGATCAGCCAGCCACCCCTGAGGCCATCATTCAAGCCCGCCTGGCCCAAAAGACGCGACGCTTTCACTCCCGGGCCCGAGCCACAGAATGGGGTGAGAGCCGACCCCCTTGCCTTTTCTAGTGGTGTGAATGGCATATTCTTTTTGAAATGCTTTCTGTGCCCTCGGAGCTCATGCCACGACGTGTGCCACGTGCTCCGCCCCAGGCCGTGCCAATGCGTTTGCTGAGATTGGGCCACAACTATTCTATCCGCTTGTCGCATACCACGACCGCCGCGTGCGCACGATGCGTCTCATGGTGCGTCGAAAATATGTAGCAACCGCCAAGTGTACTGGCGCTGCGCCTCATTTCTTCTGCATCTTGCTTCCGACCACAGGAGGACGATACGTGGCTCCTGGCAAATCTCATCCGCACGCTGAGCACCATCATCTACTGCATGGGACCAGCGCTTGCCAACGCGCATGCCATCTCCACATACATTGAGTGGGTTTGCTTTGCAGAGAGTAGGCCTGACGCGGGCATGTTTACTCATCGCTTCCCGCTGTGCCAGGTTTATGCTCTCGCTGGACCCCCGTGGCAGCGCCAACGTGTTGCTGGCAGCATGTGCGGGCCTTCTCATGGCTCTGCGTGTGGCGGGCGAGGGCCTCATCGTGGAGGACTTTGTATTGGCCATGGGCACGCTAGATAGTTGGCTCGAGGTGAGGGGTTTAAAATCTTGTGGATGCTGCATGGGTGCAGCCACTCACATTGCCTCATGCCCCTGCCCTCGCATCTTGTGCTTGCAGAAAATCATGGTTTCGACAGACTTTGCGCCGCTCCAGCGACTGAGCGCCATGACGAGAGCGGCGCTCGGCGCTTATCGACCCAAGCTTCTTTCCAATGTTGCATAATCGATTGATACTAGCAGGGCAGGAGGTGGTCAAACACGCGTGCTCAACGAGACACCTTCTTTTGCGTCCGTTTGAACACGTTCCCCATTACTCGACCTGGGAAACTGTTAAATACCAAGCAATCCCACGGCCTCCATATGCCTTGGTTCCTCTCGTCCTCTAAAATGAAACACACCCACGCAGTCACACACACCTTCCCCCCACTTGTCATTCCATCTACATGTATCGCCAGCCCCCCCTTCCCCCCCGAAAAAAAATAAAAAATCAGCTACGGCTCGGCAAGTGCTGCCGGAGGCTGCTCCGCAGCGTCTCGTGGAAGGGGGTCCTTGAACAGACGCAGTTTTTTGAGGCACTTGGGTGCTGTTGAGCGATAGATGGGGCGGGTGGCGAGTGCCGTGGCTTCCATTTCCGGGTGCTCGATCCACACGTGATGATCTAGCTCGCTGGCTCGCAGCTTCTCGCTGAGACCCAGCAAGGCTGGCTGGTCTTTGATCTAATAGCGAGGGCAGACGAAGGTGGTGGGGGACCACATGGTAAGCCTGTTCCCAGCACCAAGAGGCCTAAGGCTTCAAAAGCTTGCGAGCGCACGAGCAGCACAACTGCCAGTTTCAGTGTAAACGAACCTCCACCAGGACAGTGTGCATGCGCTCCAGGTCAGCGACATATGCCAAGCTCTCGGGCTGCTCACGAAACCGATGCATCGCCGCCACACTCGCATGACAGGCCTGGGTCATGACTGCACCAAAGGGCCAACGCAACCCGTTGGCCAAATCAGCCCGCACGACAACATACTGCACAATCGGATCAGCCTTGCGCACCACGGCCGTTGCTGCTGCTGTCGCCGCCATCGCGCGCGCGCGTGCGTGTGTGTCTGTGTATGCGGGGGAAAAAAAAAAAAACCAGAAAAAAAAAACAGAAAAAAAAAAAAAAAAAAAAGAGAGAGAGACCGCAATGTCAGAAAAAAGTATTCAACTCTTGACCGTTACAAAATGGTTGAGCCTGTGAACATGGCAACTTCGCCAGCTCAAGTGGCAGCCGGCGTCGACGATGTGGTGCGTGGTCGCGTGGGGGTAATGAGCGCGGAGTAAATGTGGCTACGTAGTAGTGCTCAAAGCAGGTTGCTTTGACTTGTTGCCAATGCATGATAGGAGAGGTTTTCTCCGTATCCTTTTCCCGACCAGATTTGTGTGCCTGGAACAGATGCCGAAGCGGTGGTTCAAAGAGAGGATGCATTCGTCTCGGCTGTTCATTACATATCTCAAACGGCAGTCGAGTACAAGCTAGCCATGTGGACTGCACAGACTGGTGACGGAAAGCGGAGTCGGGTCTGTATTCCGCTGGGGCCAGGTGACACTCGCTTTCGGGGTCTAGATCCCAACATCGGAGAGGAGCTATCCCGTTACAAGCCCAGGTAAGTTCTTGTCCTGAACACGGATGGGCAGCAGCACAATGCATCAACCACGACCCTGTGCTTTTTGTGTCGTTAGCCCACGCGACGAGAGCTTGTTTGCTCTGTGTCAGCAACGGTATCCGTGCGATAAACGCCATGTACAGGGCCAGGTGATCGGTTTGGTCCGTAAGGAAACGTCGAGGGATCGATCTGACAGCGCGGATGTCATTTTTACTGCTCAGCGACAATGGCAGACGTGGGCTAGTCTGACGCGACTCGGAGCGATGTAAGCGACGTGATTCAGCCAGTGTGTCAAGGTTGTGCCTAATGTAACAGCTTACGCATTCTTTGAATGTGTCCAGTCTGCGTCCTTCACTGGATCAACTTCGGCTCGCATTCGCGGGGTCAGAAATGCACCTACTGGGACAACCTCCGGCTCCTGGTTCACCCGACGATGACGAGCATCAAGCAAGAGAGCTTCTTTTTTACGTGGAAGCCATGCTTGCGAGTACTTACAACCACTTGCGAGCGATTCATCGCCCCGAGCTCCCTGCGTTGTGTACTTTAATCTCACGGCAGGAAGATGGCTCAAATCGCATGCACAAGCCTTTTTACCGCATGCTGAGTGTCCTGCTGGACTGGTTCTCAGACGATTTTCCGGAAAAGCGCGAGCCAGGGGAAGGTGCATCAGAGCGGCAGCCGGCCATGCTGTGGACTCATGTAAGTGCCTGTGCCGTTGACAGCGTCTCTTGGATATTCAGTTGCATTTGACCCACCGATCATGCCCACCAATCGTAGCTCGCAAGTAACTTAAAGTCATGGGAGCAGATGCGCCGCATGCGCACAGCGGTGCAGTTTGGCGTGACCGTGCGAGAGCTGAAGCTGTACAAGGCGAATGTCGCGCATGGCACGCTCATCAGGAAACGCATTTCTGATGAGGCTTTGGCATTTTGTGCTCGCCCTGACTTGTCTGACGGTGAAGAGGAGTTGGACTCTGCGCATACTGTGAACGAGGAAATCAATCAGCCAGGCCGACGGAACCGTGTCCAACGACAGTGCGCACGGTCTGGTGCTTCTGCCAAGCGCAGGAGTAGTGGTATGTCTGACGTGCCTCGCAGTCAAGCGTAAATATGGTGACTAGAGCAGTTTCCTCAATATTGTGGCACACCACCCCACCTCTTGACAAACTAGAGCGGTTCCTTTCCGAAGATGGGGACGAGGACGAAGGTACTGGAGGAGCGGATGCGATTAAGGCCGTCATAGCTGACCTCTGGAAAAAAGAAAAGGAGCGCTGTGAGGACGAAGAGAAGAGACGGCGGGCAGAGATTGAGCAGTTGACAGCTCTTGTGCAGGAACAGAGAGCCCTTGTGAAGCAACAGGGCGAACAACTGCAGGCCATGCACGGTTTGATGGAGAACTTGGTTCGAGTCGTCGACAATCTTGACCGTGTCACCTCCACCTCCCCGTCGCGGTATGATGCTGTTAATAAATACTACTACTATTCATGTGTCATCACTTACGAAGCCCGTTCTCGATCCCACTTGAGAGGGTCGGACTGATTTGTGCTTTTCTGGAAATTGATTGTCATGTTGGCGTGTGGCATGTAATCATTCGGGCCGCACGTTTGCCCTGGCCATGTGCCACAAAACTCGCCGACAAACTTGGGCCATCGCGTGCGCCACAGCGATTTGCAATCATGTTGA
>NW_001865040.1:2411428-2414272 GCF_000002865.3 Monosiga brevicollis MX1 | reverse complement strand
AAACTTCTGAAAAACGCAAGAGCGCGGTTTGCGTGCGATGGCAGCCTGGGGCAGGAGCTGCTAGGAGCATGCGGGGGGTGGGGTGGGGGGGAGGGAATAGGGTCATGGAATGGATGCGGGGGAAGTGGGACTTTTGTTACCAAGTTGGGTTATTTGCGCTGATGCAGCTGAAGCTCATTCCTTGTGGCGCTGTGCTGGGTTCAACAACCTCTGCGTCTCCGAATAGCAGTCGAGCCGTCGACGCAGCCAACCAGCCAGGATGGAGACCCTGCAAAAGGCTGACTATGCGCTGCCGCAGTGCACTGTGCATGGCTACGTTACAGTTGGTCGTGGCCCAACGGTTCGTTGGAATATCTGGGTGCCTATCGGACTCTGCTCCGCCGTGCTTGTTCACGAGTTGGGTTCGGCCTCGCACCTGGGCACATTTGGCGATAGGTGGTGCTACTGCATGATCTCTTTGGCTCAGCCCGTGATTTTGAGGACCACCTCGTCCACGGCGTGGGCAAGCAGCTCAATATCCTGGCCCTTGATCTGCCTGGACATGGTGCCTCCACTATGCCCGTTGACCTCGGGGTCAGTTGCCCGCCCCTGCCGCCTCGTCTGGCGTGTGCGCCCGCAAACCATTTTGCCACTCGCTCGCTCTTTTTCTGCCCGCCAGGATAGGAAGTTGCATGCCACGTAACACTTACGCCCTCACCTTTCTTGTGTGTGGGCCTTTGCAGCTGTTTACGATTGCGGGCATGACAGCCGTTTTGACTCAGGTTATCAACAGTCTTCCCGTCCCCAAGGTCGTGGTTGCGGCATCGGGCTACTCGGCTCATGTCGCCCTCCAGCTTGCTCGTGACAACGCAAAAGGTACAGGCCAAATGCATCGTCTTTTGCGTGCTTTATTGTTCAGCCCGCACCGCCTTGCTGGTTCGCATGCCTTTCTTTCAGGTGCCACACCTCACCGTTGATATGCCCCCTCTCGTCGATAGTCCAGGGCATCTTCATGATGGACACTGTGCCATACCAACCGGTACGTATGTGTTGTGTGCTGTTCTTGTCCATAGAGCCAACTTACCAACAGGGGCAAGAGTGGTGTCATTGTGCAGTCTCTCTGGTTGACATTTGACCTGGTGTTAAACGGGCGACGAGGTGCAGGCCTTTCCCTGGCTCCCCGAAACAGCCTCGGAGGTGCAGACGGCCATTGGAGACATGGTTGCCGCACAGAACTTGGCCGCAGATTTGTCAGCCGAGGTAAGCAATGCTTCACGCGACCAGTTCTTTCCCGCCATTCGCTTCCTCTGGCGACTCAGATCCGTTTGACCCACACCACGGGCGAACCACCTTTCTTTGCTAGACCTTGAGCTTTCTGAAGAGCAAGAACATCCCGGTGCTTGTGGCTGCCACGGTGGGGGATCTCATCAATAACGACTTTCAGCCCGTGAACGTGAGCCACCTCCATGGCCGCTGCCTGCACGTGGTCCCCGGTGAAGAGGGACGCTTGGCCACTGTCAACAGCGAAGCGTTTGACAACTTTATCCGTGACCTTGTCCGCCATGTCTTTGGCTCCATTGCCGCTGGCCGGGTAGGTGATGTGTCATTTCCTTTTCAAGCCCATCGTTTTTGCCAATCATGGTCTCGCCCAACATCATGATGAAGGATGACGCTTCCAATTGGTACTAGGACGGCGCGATGGTGCGTAGTGGCACAACGCAGGCTGCCGGCACGGGGGGCTACCTGGTGCACCCGGCCGCGCGCTTTGAGGCGGCCTCCAGCGAGGGATCAGCAACAGTATCGGGGGGAAAAGTGAACGATCAACATCAAGCCAATCCGTATTCGCGGGGCAAGATTCCGGCCGGCAAGATGCCCCACCCCTCGATGCGTTTTGAGCATCCCGGTGAAGGGGGTGAGGGTGCCGCCAGTACACTCGGCAAGGGACGCCGCAACTCTTTGGCAGAGAATCCGTATGCCCGCGGCCGTATCCCGCCTGGTGCCATGCCCCACCCATCTTCTCGCTTCGAGGGCCAGGCGGAAACGCCCGCAGCTCCTCGCACACCCAATGAGACAAGCCGCAAGAATCCAAACGCGCGCGGGCGCATCCAGCCCGGAACCATGCCTCACCCTTCCTCACGCTTCGAGACTACTGACGAACCCGAATCTGCTGCCCCAGCTGTCGCTACTCCAGGCAAAAAGCCTGCCAACGCCTTTGCTCGTGGCCGCATCCCGGTACGCAACCTTGCGCTCAGAAAAGCAGGCAATTCGAGGAAGGGGGGCGGGTCTGCGCTTCATACATCACGCATCAACTCATGTCGACCTGTCCCGACGAAACTCTACCTTACCCTACCCGATCTTGCGTTCAAGGGTGGCTACTTGCCACATCCCGGCCTGCGCTTCGAGCCACCCTCTGAGGAATCGCTGCACCACGGCCGGGGCGGTGATGCCATGAGCCAGCATCCCATTGATCGGCCCTCCACCCGCGTGCAACAACCCCCCGGTGGTGCCACCAGCAACATTTTTGGCTAGAGCCCAAACTCATTTTGCTTTGATCCCGTCGCGGTGGTGTTACTCCAATCAGCAAGGGCCTTGCAGGACCTGGCAGAAGAACAATCAATTCAACGAAACGCTCTGATCCCAAGTGATTCGGAACCATTTTCAGCTCGTAGGCGAGCCGAGGGTGTGAACCCACGGAAATAAAAGGAAAGATTGAGATCTACACGACACGGACACGAACACATGCCCACGGCGACACAGACATAAGCACAGGCACAGGTAGATGCTAGCAGACACGGACGCAGGCCCAAACTTAAACACAGACACACAGACACACCCACACACAGACACACACACACACAGACACAG
>NW_001865040.1:2386380-2411378 GCF_000002865.3 Monosiga brevicollis MX1 | reverse complement strand
GACACACACACACACACACACACACACCCAGACACACACACACACACACACACACACACACACACACACACACACACACACACACACACACACACACACACACACACACTGCCTTGGCCCACCCCAAAGCAAAAAAAAAAAAAAAAAAAAAAAAAAAACAAGGAATCATCACACAAAAATTGAACTTCCATCATTTTGTGGAAAAAAAAAAAAAATCCCCTGGCTTGCAACTCTCAACAGGTGCGCATGTGATGTGTGTAGAGCGATCGGCGGCTGGTGGATCGGCTGGTGGTGGCGGTGATGGGGCTTGTTAGAAGAGGGTTCCGAGTATAGATCTACAAGGGCCTGAGGGATGCAGGTAGTGGGGTAATGCCCAAATGCAGCGTCCATCAATACTTCATTGAGCCTGACATGGGGCTTGTTCATGTGTGTTCTCGATCGTCTCGTGTCGAGCAGCCCTTTCGGCCTGGCATTTGTGGCAGCACTCTGCAATCATGGCGGCCTCGGGCTTTTGGGGCTCTATTCAACAGGGCATATACTCGATGCTCGAGTGTAAGTGCCAAGCTCAGGATCCTTGCCACGAGCCGTCCATCCAAGCTCACTTATTTTGACCTCACCTCCTCATATCGTAGATGACACCCTCAAGACCGTGCACATCCGCTCCAAGAAGGTACATGCTGTCGCATGCGCCTGTTTCTGCGTCGCTCCTCGAGTCAGACGACATCAGATGCTGCTTTGCGCCTCGCCTCATCCTTCCCATCCTCTGCCTCTTGCGATTCCACGCGGCACCGTCTCCATCCGGTTATGCTTGCATGGACTGGTGACTCTCCGGGAACCAATGGGACCAATAGGTGGGCCTGATCTTCCGCCTGCTTCAAATCACCATCCTTGCCTACGTGGTTGGTTATGGCATCATCTACCAGAAGGGGTACCAGGAGGTTGATTCGGCCGTGAGCACCGTCCTCACCAAAGGTGAACCTCACCCGCGTGCCATCGTTTACCCTCTCGATTTTCGCCCAGTCTTTCTGGTCGTGCTGACAGCCTGCTATCACGCGCCTGGGGGGTGGGGGGCCAATTGGGCTCTCCAATAGTCAAAGGCATCGCCATCACCTGCGACAACACCGACATCAGCAGTATGAACGACTGTGTGCCCGGCGATTTACGCGTGTACGTGTCGGCACACTGTTCGTTTTTGCTGCCCCATGCTACCGCAGAAGGAAGGCACGTGGTAGTGACCGCCCATCGCGACATGGGCCTTTCTTGCACGCCTTTTCTCTCGTAGATGGGACACGCCTGACTACATCAAACCGGCTCAGGAGAACGACGCCTTCTTCGTTGTCAGCAACTCAATTCAAACCAGCAAACAGACGCAGCGCGCCGAGGGCTGGTGCGGTTCCCACTCATCAGACACTGCCCATCAACGTGTGTGTGATGCGTCTGATTTGCTTGGTTTACGCTTTCGTAGGGATGAGGACCCCGCAGCACCCGTGACAGGCAGTGCCAGTGCATTCAACTGCACGTACGTCAGCCGGCACGCTTCCCCTGTGGCGCACACATGTACAAGCAGATGAGAAGTCATTTGCACCGCCTCTATGCCTTGTCGGCGCTGGCACGTCACCCTTGTTTAGGTCGGACGCCGACTGCCCCAGATTTGCGACATCACGTAATGGCGCGCTGACAGGCGAGTGCAACACGACCACAGAGGTACGGCTAGATGTCGCATTCAATCCGAATTTTTTGATGCCCTCTTGTTGTCCAACAATTAGTGCTCTTATTGACCTGGTCTATTACAGCGATGCCGCATCTATGGCTGGGGCCCGGTGGAGAGCAAGGACGAAGACGACCGTGCAACTACTGATGTACGAGCCACGCTCCCTACAATCATCCGCCTGCCACCCTTTTGATCCAACCAGTTCAGTTGCTGCAACATGGTCGTCCATCCCCCTAAACTACATCATTGGTCTGCACACTTGGTTGTACTTTGGCAGGGCTTGTTTTATGCCCGTCACATGCCGGCAGTCAAAAACGTAAGTTTCATATGCTGAGTCGCGGCAACGCACGACAGCCTCCATGACGCACTTTTTTGCATCCAGCTGGGAAAGCAAAGAAGATGCATCATGCATATCCCTGATGGTGATGGTGATGTCGGGCCGTTTCTTCCCACAGTTTACCGTTTACATTAAAAACACGGTTTTCTTCCAGCGCTTTGGCGCCAAGTTTGGCAGCACGGGTACGCGTCTTAAGCACAAACTCTAGCAGCTACCACGGCCCTCGGATGCGATGCCTAACATTGATCTCTTGCTGTCAGATGAGAGCGACAAGGTTGACGTCTACACATGCACATGGAGTCCAACGGGGCTCGAACGCCACTGCCCCATCTTCAAGATTGATACCATTCTCAACGAAGCCGGTGTGTCTGCTTCACCGCTCATAGCAACGCCATTGTAGTCGCGCAGCGGTATCAGTCCAAGCCCTCGACCTCTCTCATGAAAGACCATGTTGTTTATTTCTAGGCATCACCGACTTTGAGAATCAAGCCATGCGCAACGGCGCTCTGATCACGATCCAAGTCAATTACGACTGTAACCTGGACAGCAGTGCCCACACATGCAGTCCCACTTACAAGTTCACGCGTCTGGACACCAAGTCTGATGTCAGTGCCTTGCAGGGTTCTTCTTGGCTTGTTTATTCTTCCTCTTTTGCACTTGTCCTCACGACCTCTCCTTGCAGCTTTCAGCTGGGTACAATTTTCGCTTTGCGAACTATCAGATCGACCCACCGGCGCGTGACCTTTACAAGGTTTACGGTATGGAGAGTGCATGTTTTGTGTTTGCAAAGTTTGTATTCGCTAGCCTCCTTGCCACCCAAAGCGGACATCTCACATGTGGCTTGTGCTCGCCCGCTTTCGACGCCCTGATTTTAAATACAGGCTTGCGTTTTGTGTTCGTGGTGTCGGGCACGGCCGGTCGCTTTAGCATGGTGCCGCTATTGGTGGCACTTGGCTCTGGTACGTGTCGTCAGGTGACAAAGGTGCCTCGATGCCTCAT
Source organism: Monosiga brevicollis MX1 (assembly GCF_000002865.3). Taxonomy (NCBI): domain Eukaryota; class Choanoflagellata; order Craspedida; family Salpingoecidae; genus Monosiga; species Monosiga brevicollis. Next base: position 2,408,331 of record NW_001865040.1, on the reverse strand, counting down.
CGACTCAGCCGTTCGTCTTACCTTGCTTACGCAATGTTCTCGTTCCTAGGTCTTGGCCTATTGGGTCTAGCTACGGTGATTGCCGACCTTCTCGTGACAAAGTGCATGTAAGTTGCAGTCAAATGCTTGTCTCAATGTGTTCTTCGAGGCCTTGCTTCCTGGTCGGATCCCTCTCCTCCAGCTTCAGTCTCAACATGACGGATTGCTTGTTCGTGTTAGTCGTAATGCCAACGTGTATTATGGCTTGAAGTACCAGGTCGTGGATGAGGAGGATATTGATCGTGGTGAGTCTGGATGTGGGACCAATTGGTGTTTGTTTTGGCAAGCCGATGATTTGGGCCTTTAACAATGGGCGTCGCTTGCTCTCGTTCATGATGCAGCTGGTATTGATCACATCCCGATTGGCGATCAGAAGGTTTGTGTTTGGCAGGATGATGATGGTTGTCTTGCTGGACTCGATCCTGGCTTACAACGATTGTCCATGTCTCGCTCATGACTGCGGTTTCACCGACTGCTTTGCTGTGTAGCTGGAGCGCCAGCCTCTTTTGCCATAAGCTGTGTGGCTGTGGTAATTTGTGTCGCCACGCCTCGTGTAAAAATGGCAGGAGACACCTTGGCGGGGGTTCAACCGTCCATTGTCTCAATCCTACTAGTTTATCAATTGACCTTTGTTTCGTCCAGAGAATGCCCTTCACATTTGCGATCAGTTCATGAGCTAACGGACCCAGGCAGCAAATGGCACATGTCGCAAAGACAACACGGTCCTGAAGTTGACATACATGTTAAAAAAAAAAAAGAAGAAGAAGAAGAACAAAGTCCCTGATGATCATAACGCAAGCGAATGGAGCAGTGGGCCTCGACTCGTTCATTCAGATGTGAACAAGAAAGAGAAAGAAACAAGCTTGGGCGATCGGCACTGCCGGAGAGTTTAAATATCGGTCACGGCACTGTGTTCAATGTGTCCCTTAACAGCCGCACCCACGGTCTGAACATCGATCAAAAACGTGTCATGACCGTAGAGTGCATCCAACTCAAAGTACGTCACGCGACGATTGCCACTTCTCCTGTCAAGTTGCCAGCAAACATGCATGAGAAAAATACTTGAATGGCCCAATACGATCTCCTTGAGCGAGTGTTACCTGAGTAGGCGCACTAGCTCTTGTTGCTGAGATACAGGGAAGAGCAAGTCAGACTGGACGCCAATCACCTATGATACAGCACAAGCCACAGCCGATTTGAACTGGGGCCCAAGGATTTGAAACGGGGACGGTCAGGCAGGACGCAGAACAATGTACCAGCGTCGGGCAGCCGATGCGTTCGAGTGCCTCTTCAGGTGTAGCAAAGCCTTCCGTGAGATCGAAGAGATCCATGGCCTGTCGAAGCGATGACCCAAAAAGAATGAGAGGAGAGAAAAAAAAAAATAAAATAAAAACAAAAAAAAAAAAAAAAAAAAAAAAAAGGACAAGGGGTGAGATGGCAGGAAAATTGAACATAGGAAGACGAGTCCAAAAGCCGAGCGGCACCCCGGACACCCGTGGCCTTCTTACCTTGGAAATGTAAAGAAGTGAGTTTGGGTCATAGCGCAAGCAGGCTTGTGTGCCTTGATGGTCCAAGTAGGTTTCAATCAAAAACTCGGGTTGAAAGGAGTGTTTGGCGCCTTCAATGCGCTGCCTGCGGTTGCCCATTCAACGTGAGCACGGGCATCTTATTGCACAGGTAACCGGGACAGCGGACGAGGCCTTATGGCTGACACGCAGCGCACCTGTCAAAGCGATCCGACCACTCGGGGCCAGACCGATAGCTAATGGTAGCCACCTCGCTGCATTTTACAAATCATGTAGAGCAGGACACACGCGTCGCGTGAGAATCAGACACAACATGCTGGTCTGCTGAAACACTCGAGTTGAGAGGTGTAGAGCTGGGCATTTTGGGCAGACCGTGCATGCTTCATGCCCACGACAGGAAAAGTGTTGTCATAGTAATTGCCACCAGCCCAATGCGGGTCAGACATGATGATGCGACGTTGCATGTAGCTGTTGGCGCCATGACAAGAAGACAGTGCGTAGATTCATGGTAAGAAGTTGTTGCAGTCAGGTTGACTGAGACTCGACCAGTTGGATTTGGGCGCCACGAACCGAAGTGCAATGGCCGTGGGATGAGCGCGGTGAGCGGCGCTGATGCTCACACAGCTATTGACGCGCTCGGGGAAGAGGGCGGCAGCTGTAAGACTCTGTTCAAAGATCAGCCAGTCAGCGGATCAGAGGCAGGCAGCCTGGTGAGTAAGACATGGCTGCAAAAATAAGGTAACGCGAGCAGCGGCAATCATATAGCAATGGGCCAAAGCGTTCCGCACCTGCATGCCTCCGAGGGAAGAGCCGACAGATGCGTGGAGACGATGGATGCCCAGGTGGTCCAGAAGGCGGAACTGGGCGCGAACCATGTCCTGGACGGTGACAAGCGGAAATCGCATCGCATAGCGCTGCGATGGGCAAACACAGGTGAGTCACAGGATGCCAACTGGCAATGAGCTTTGTGACGCAGAGCCAAGGCCATTGACCCGATGAAATTAAATCTGTCGGGATTTACCTCGCCATCCGCTGGGTTGATGTGGGCGGGCCCGCTGGCGGAGGCGAAATCATTACAGGAAGTGGGACACGAATGGGAGCACGCAATAAACAAATGAGAGGCCACACGGGGCACGGGGTGTAAGCAGAGCTTTTAGCCCCAAAGCGGTGGTCATGCAAGCAAGCTCACGTTGTTCCATAGCAGCCCCCAAGGTTGTTGGAGCAAATAATGAAAAACTTGTCCGTGTCTAGTGCCTTGCCTGGACCAATAAACTTTTCCCACCAACCTGGGGCATCATGATTCTATGCGCGAGGGATAGGAACATAGCGGCATGACTTGGCAAGGGGGAGTGGTGTTCATGTCTGTTTGCGAAGTACTTCAGGGGCTGAGCTACGTACGGGATGGGCCGCAGCGTGGCTCGAGGCTGAAAGGCCAGTGTGCAGAAGAATAGCGTTGTCTCGTTTGGCGTTGAGCTCACCCCATGTTTCATAGGCGATTTGCAGACCCGAGAGGAGACCTGACGAGCGAGCAGGGATGCGAAATGAGATACTGCCCACCAGCGTGGCGAGCGGTGGTGTTTTAGGCGTACCACCATTGGGATTGTGGGTGATGTCGCACTGGAACGGTTCTTCAGAGGTGAACACGTTGTACCCCTTGTTGACGGTGACGTACGTCGGCTCTGGTACTTGCTGTGCAATGTTTGAGAGGCTATCAACGACAGACCAGCGTTGATTGACCACCACCATGAGCACACAACAAGCGTGCCACGTCTGATCACGCAAGACCACCAGGCGTTGGCGCCGCAAGCGGGGGGAAAGCGTTCTCTGGCGGAAACTACGTACACGGCACCACAAGCATCATGCTCTTCCTCCAGCGGGGGCATGTAGGGGCCCGGGCGAGTTAGGTAGGCGTAGTTGCTCTCGGGATATCCGACATGCGAAGGCACGTCCTGAGAAGGCGCGCCGGTGGTGGAGGAAGGCGCTTGATAGGTCGGTAGAGCACGATGAGCCATATTCCGCCTCATGACTGAGACAGCCGTCATGACATTGGATAGCCAAGGCTGTGCTCGAGCCATCACGCCGAGATTCGCCATGGTGATGCGCGCCTGGTTGAAATCGTCAGTGAAACGAGCAAGGGCAGGTGGGAAGGCAGCGATGAGCCAAGTGCGCCAGGGTATGAAGAGCAAAATGGGGAGAGAACGTGAGTGTGTGCATGTGTGAGCTAGCGCGGCGGGATCAGCTCGTGGCTGCTTGATCGAGATCAAATGCATTGCGGCGGCTGGCCAGCGACGGGGATCCGCCGCTGCGCGATTGCACCAACTGCATGGAAAGACTCACTGATTTGGTAAGAGAAGGTAGTCAGGCTATGAGCCTCTGCTTCCACACACGGTGGCTCGTACGTAAGATCGGCGCTGGAGGCAAACACCTTGATCCGCTGCCCGTCTTTTTATTCTCACACACAGGCGCGCGCACACACACATACACACGTGCGCGCTGCCAAATATGCACGAGCGAGTGACAGAAAGAAAATGACACACACACACACACACACACACACACACACACACACACACACACACACACACACACACACACACACACACACACACACACACACACACACACACACAATACGAAATCCGAGAAACGTGTGATTACAACGGAATGACGTGAGCGGCACTGTTATTGGTAGTGCGCGACCTGAGCTCAGCGCACAGCTGGTTCAACTCAAGGGAAGGGTGTCTTGTTTTATCCTTTCTGATCCTTAAAGTTTAACAGCAGCCAAGCTGGCGCTGCCAATTTGGATCCCATACCCTGTCGTCCGCGCCGTGCCTGTGTGTCACGGGTCACGTGTAGGGTTCTTCTTTTTTTTTTGTTTTTTCTGAAATCCACGATTTTTCTTTTTTCCGTTCTTTTTTCTGCTGGCTACGGCTCGGTCGCCTCATCAGCTCAAACTCGCGACCAGTCACATTGTTGTCACTGACATCTCTTCAATTTGAATCAATTCCCTGTCCTGAACTATGGGTCAGAGGGCTTGTCCGGTGTGTATTCGACAGCTCAAGCTCTATGACGGCATGTACGGTGCGTCACCATCGTCGTCATCGTCGTCGTCCTGCTCAGTCTCCTTAGGTGACTCGTTGGGAGCAGCGGCATCGCCTTCCAAGAGAAGCCTTGAATCCCGACCAGACTCGGGTGGGGCTTCAAAGTCTTCGTCGCTGTCCAAATCCAAATCTGGGGGCGGTGCAGTCAAATCCTCCATTGGATCGGTTTCTGGCTGTGACTCTGGCGCGTTCGAGTCTGCCCCCGCGGTCGCACCGGCTGCATCGGCGTTCTTGAGTTGCAAGGACAGCCATTGTTTGTGCTTGCGAGGATAAGCATTAGCCACGGCCGTGGGCATGGCGCGCGCAAAGACAAAAAAAGCCCCGCGCAGCTCCGGCAATTCCTGCTCAAAATCGACACACACACACACACACACACACATGATGGACCAAAAAGAGCGGACAGTTCTTGAGCATTGGCTGCTGCTGGCCCAGATGGCAGTCGAAAAGCGAACAGAAAGCGCCTTCCAAAAAAAAAAAAGAAAAAAAAAAAAAAGAGCGAGAAAAGCACACGCATGTGTGATGGTAGAGACCATACCTTCAGGAGTCGGTCAAGTTGTGCCAAAGGCAGGAGGCGCAGCAACTCAAACGATTTGGGTTGGCACGTGTGTATCAGATTCTTGAGCGGCGCCCACATGCCATTCGTCTTCCACACCTGAAGCAGAAGAAAGATCATCGAAGAAAGATAACCAGTAAAGGTCAGCATAGAGCGGCAGGGCTGAAACGCCCATCAAACGCGTAGACGCAGACATACCTGCTTGTGCAAGAGCTTGGCCAAGACGTTGTCAACAATAAAATCTAGATCAGCGTCGTGGCAGCGTGAGCGCTACACCACAGTTTGCGCATGCACCAGCATATGCACCTTACCTGTGAGATTGGGATAATTGCGCAAAGTGCGCGAGGCGGTGTGGAAGAGCAGCAGGGGGATGGGTGACATGTTACAGATTCGCTGCAACGCCGTCACCAGCACCTCCATGGTATAGATGCCGGTCATGCTATGATAACCGTCCTCGCCGTTGCTCAAGCAGATATCAACTGCCACTTGCACAATCTGCATCGGGTCACCAGAGTGCGAGCGCCTGACATGAGCGCACTGGGCTAAAGCTAATACGACTAGACTTGGATACGAGGCCACGCACGGGAAGTAGGCGTGATTCGCGATGTGCTAGGCGGTGCAAGGCCATCAAAAAGTTTTCTGGCGTAAATACAGGGAGGGATTGCTCTGCAAAAAGCACCGCGCAAGAAACGCCCGAGTGCATGGCATGAGATTCCAGTGCATGCGAATTTGCAAAGACAGGCGTGCAAAAAAAAAAAAAAAAAAAAAAAAAAAAAAAAAAAAAAAAAAAAAAAAAAAAAAAAAGACATTGTGAACATCTGGTTCACGGGTCGAAAACACTGACTCGGCCCAGCTTGTGTCATGCGCAGAATGGCATCGCGGAGGGCAGCGGGTGGCAAGGTCAGCAAGACTGGCAGCAGCTCCTCAAGACGAGGCTACATGCGAAAACAAATCAATAAATAGAAATAAAATAAAAAGATCAAACCCCCAAGAGGCATCACGTGTGGTCAAGGGTGAGACGCGAAATCGCAACTGCAGGTCAATGGTGGTGAGTCAAGGAAATGGCGTTGGACCTGCCTGATTGAGACCTCGCAAAACGGGAATCAAGTATTCAGCTTGCGCTCGGCGCTCGCCATCTTGTACCAGCGCAAGCTTGACGGCAATTTCGATGGCAGACAACCCAACGCCAAAGTGGCACATGAAGCGTAGGCACAGGAGGGCAATGGTTTTGTGACCTTCTTCGGCAATAACTTGGACTTCCCGCAAGAGTTCCTCGTGACCTGAGCCAATTGTTTGCAGCTACACCCCACATTCCATCCACAGGCATGTGAGGCTGTTCCACAACCACGGGCGCGCCAACTATCAGGCGCAGCATAGTGCTGGATGACCCGTGGCTGTTTTACAGCCGGGCTCCCCTCCCAATCAAACGCACCGGTTCCTCAAGAAGATTCATCATGACTTTCTTGACGGGGCTGGCAGCATCTTCCCAGGCAGAGACAAGCACACGGAGCAGTTTTGGATGGTGCGGGAGCAACGCAAGGAGCAATCGGCCATGGCTGGTCATGATGGCCAGGCTCGAGTCGGTTTCCGTGGCCTGCTCTTCGACTGTTAGAAGCCGCCACAAGAAGACATGGGCGAGTGAGCAGGCAATGACAAGTCTGGTCTGAGATCAAGGTGGCCGCAGCTGTCATGACCGCACACCTGCTTTCAGCCCAGCATTGAAGAGATCACCAGCAATCTGCACCAGCGTCTCCTGTGCAAATTCCAGCTGTACAGAGGGTCGACGTGAGATGTGAATTCATCGGCAATCGTTGCTTCGGCGTGACCTTGTTTGATGTGACAGGCGAAAGCGACAATCATATGACCTGATAAGAGGCCAACGAAGCAGGGAAAACTCTTGTCACTGACCTTGATGAGTTTCTGACAGGCTTGAATAGCCGCAATTTGCACGGCCTCGTGCTCACTGGAGACCAATTCCTGCCAATTTGATTGCGATGGTGGTGATCAAGAACAAAACAACACACAACACACAACACACAACACACAACACACAATACACAGACAGACAGACAGACAGACAGACAGACAGACACACAGACACACAGACACACACACAGACAGACAGACAGACAGACAGACAGACAGACAGACAGACACACAGACACACAGACACACACACAGACAGACAGACAGACAGACAGACACACAGACACACAGACAGACAGACAGACAGACAGACAGACAGACAGACAGACAGACACACACACACACACACACACACACACACACACACAACATGAAAAGACATGGAAAAGGGCGGGGCAGAGAAAGAGAGAGAATGAAAGAGGTGTGTGTGGGGAGGGACGAGAACCCTTTGCTTTTACGACACCAGCTGAGGTCCATGCGAATGTACTCACCCGCAGCAAAGCAAACAAGGCAGGACGCGCCCCTGGTCGAAGTTGAAGCAACTGTCGCAGGCCCACCATGGCCACCTCAGTCCGATTCACGTCCTTGCAGCAGGAACCCAAAATCTGACATACAGCGACACCATGCGCATGAATCAAACCAAAAAGGGCCAGAAACAGCCAACCATTATCGTGACTCACCTCAACCACTGTTGGGCTCAGACAGGGCGTTTCAAGGAAGAGTTTAATAAGGTTGTGATCTTTGACCTCGAGTCCTGGGATGATGGAGACAAGAATTTTGGCAGCCAAGAAATCGTACTGCGCCAAATGATCTTCGGCATCCTCCACGCTTGAGGATGCGCTGTTCGCCCAGAGTCGATACATAAGGGTTATTGACAGATCCATGCGCGCCAGAGGCTCCTCAGCCACGTGCTCCAGAAACAGCTCTTGAAATGGCGATAACCGCAGGGGCTTGCGTGGCGTGGCGCTGACGGCCTCTGGTTCATCGGTTGCTGTATCCATGGCTTCCGTCTTGATACTCGGACTGTCGCTGGCGTCGACATTGGCCTTGAGTTGTCCCAGAACCTCTTCTGTGGCGTTGTAGTAGTCAGCGATGACCATGGCGCAGAGTGCATGATGGTATGCTTGGCGAGACTCGCTTGTCTTCATTTGGGGCTCTGCAGCTAGCAATCGCTCAAAACACTGTGTGATCAACGTTCGGGCTCGACCCGCATTGATGGGTTCAGCCTTGACCTTGAATCGATCGAGTCGAGACCTGCGCGATTTGGTTCGAGTGCTTGGCTGTGGCGTTGGCACTTCGCTCGGCTTGACGTCGGGCAACGCCGGTGCGGCATGCAAACTGGACATTTGAGCTTCAGCATCGCCGCCTCGGCCAGCCACTACGAGAAAAAAAAATTAAGTGACGACATGTCGAAAAGAGCTGGGGCAAAAGCGTTTGGCCGATATCGTCGACACTCAAATCATCTACCTCGTTGAGCGCGAGCCGAGATGCCAGTTGTGGCTTGTCCATCGTCCTCGAGCCAGGCCGGCATTTGCTGGGGCATGTCTGCCAGAGCCAAGCTGAGCACCAGTCACATTCGGTCACAGCACCAAAGCAGAAAGAAGGAGGAGGGAGGGGGTGAGTGTTGCCCTCAAAGCACACGCAAATGTAACCAGGTTCCGCCTCCTTCATCAGACAAATGGCTGTGGAGAACTTGTATGGACTTCATACCTTTGCAAAATCAACTCGGCTAGTTGTTCAGGACGCAAATGCTTGATCAGATAGCTCTCCTCCAAATACGGCGACGTGTGTTTCTATCAAGGGCACAGAGGGCAACAAAACGAGCAGACTTTTGAGTGATCAAACGTCCGACGAGAACCAGAGGCACTAGTTGGAATGAACATACAGCCAATTTGGCCGGGGGTTCACCGGTTGCGGTGCCTGTTTCACTATTGTAAAGTAACATGTGGGGTGAGGCGACGGCGAAAAAGGCTGGCCCGCGGGCTAAGCTTTGCATCTACCTGGCGGGGTCCTGGGCCACGGGCACAGCCGTAGCCTGTAGACCCTGCTCCCGTGCTTCGGCACGACGGTCGAATTTGCGGTACTCGTGTGATTGGGCGCCGAGCCCTTTGAGTAAGGGAATAAGCTATTGAGACGCCGTTCAGCAATGTTAGGTTCAAGCCTTACGATCAAAGAACGGCAAGCAGGGTGTGGGAGCATCTCGGGGGCATTGATCGCAAGACGGGTTGTCTGACCTGCTCATGGAAGGCAAGTGACGCATCGTGCTTCAAAATAATCAGAAGCTGAGTCTTGAGCGTTCTGTTTAAACTCTTCACCGTGCTCTCCTGCAAATCATGATACGGTTGGCTGAGGCTGAGGGGAACCGAGAGCAACCAATTTCAAAGGCCGGCTTCGGCCACGACCTCCTTCACGATGACCTACTTTAAAGTGCTTGGGCGGCTGTTTGGCCAACTCTTGCAAGAAAGGAATGCCTTGGTGCATGAATTGTGGCCGCTGGCAAGTTATGTAAAGTTGCACGCACACGCAGTGAGATGATGGTGCTCTGCACTTGGCGCCAAGAGACCGAAAAATCTTGCTTACTTGACGCATGATGCTGACAAGGGTACTGATGACAACCGTCATACTGGTATTCTTGATGTCATGGCTCTGGCCTAGCGCAACCAGGGTAGAAAACAGGGTACGGCCCTTCTCCTGCAGTACTTGAGGCTGCGTGGTGAAAATGAGCAGGAAAGCGCGACCAGAGAGACAGCGGTGAGCATGACTGCAGATGATAAAGTCAAAAACTGGTCGGGACCCGAACGGTCGCAAGTCGCACGTCGAGGTAGTGGTGGGCTCCGGAGACAAGGTCGAGGGAGGGGTCATCCTGTGACTTCTTTTGAGTGTCTTGAGTACGGTTCGAGAAAAGCAAGACGCAAGTTTCCATCAGCTTCATGCAGGCGGCTTTGACGCCCTCATTGGCTGCAGCACGCTGTTGCAGTCCTGCATCCACGATGCGCATCGTGCTCTCCCAGGTATCCTGTATCGATGGCACTCGGGCGTGAGGGTAGGCGAGTGGCCAGACGTGACGGCGTCCGTGCCAAGCAAGAGAGCTTTACCTGCGTGACGCGACCACCACCTCGGCTGTGATCGCAAGCTTCTTGCAAGCAGTGCTTAACCAAGCACGCGGCCGCCTGTAAAGCCCGCTTGACCACCTGAAGGAAGGTGGTCCGAATCCATGGCATGTTGTGAGCTTAGCGAGACCAGTCAGGGAGGGGCAGGCAACATGATTCGTGGCTCGGCGTGTATGGACTTCAAAACGTACGCCACTGTTGGTGTCATTATACAAGTAGGTGAGGCTATCCACCATGCGCGGAATCAAACCCGCATCAATCAATCTGTGCCATGGCGGCCCAAGCATGACACGTGTGAGTGACGACGCGAGGCGTTCAGGTTGCTCGATGAGAGCAAGGGCGTCTTGGTGCCCGTCCAAGGAAGCTGGGGAATTGCAAACAAGGTGAGAATGGAATGACATACGCTGCTCGTTCCACAAAGTCCACCAGCTGCTTTCGCACGTCAGGCGCCGAATCGAGCTGAAAGTTCAGAATCTCCTCAAAAAAGTTGTCGAGCAGCTCGGGTGACTTCTTGAGCAGGAGCTCCTCGATCTAGCACGTGTGGGATTGTGAAATTATTCAAAGCAGCACTGACAAGCGGCACCAGATTGGGGCATGGGATCGTTGCCCCAAGTTTGCCGCGGCTTACCTGTTGCAGCGCGAGCACGCGTTCAGCCTTGTCTGACTCGAGCTGCGCATTGTTGAGTAGATCCGCCACCTATCAAACCGGTCAGGCAGGTACATGAGCCCCATCAAATAGCAACAACAGTGGTCTCGAGCCCATCATGAATGTAACAATGGCACACATCACCCACGTATGGGTCCACTTACCGCAGTGGCATCCGCCTCACTGGCTGCCATCCTGCGCCGTCACTTAAAAAAAAGCAAAAAAAGCAAAAAAAGGAAAAAAAAGTCAAAAGCAAAAATCTTTTGTTCCCGAGCTGAGACCACCGGCTGAAGTATTTTACTTTATATGCGGATCGCGGATGTCAGCCCAAAGTTGACTTTTGCTGACAAATGTTGTTTGATCACTACCAAAATACTCAAAGCCAAAAAAATTGGAAATCGAGGTTAAGCTTATGACATTACTGGCCAATTCTTTTGTTTGCCGTTATTCTTTTGTTCTCCGAACGTGCGAGAGCGAAATTCTTTTGTTTTCTGATTTTGTTCTTTCGTTTCTTTTGTTTGCTTAAAATGATTCTTTTGTTCTTATTCGAGTTCTTTTGTTTTCTGATCTTGTTCTTTTGTCTTTAGTTCACAATTTCGTTGTCTCTTTTGTTGTCTGTTTTTGTTCTTTTGTTCTCTTCCGTTCTCTGAATTGTTTCTTTTGTTTGGTCGAATGGATCTTTTGTTTTGCAACTTCACATGTCAATTCACATGTCGTCAGTTCAAATTCTACGCAAACAGTTGTCGTTCTACGTCCCATATGACTCTGGTGCGGATCCACAAGGGATGTTCTGCGATTCGACAGCCTTTGCCGTCTCCGAAACGGCATGCTCGCTTCGTTGCACAGTCGTGGTTCATGCTTGCAACTTCTACAACGTCAGAGACTTGTACTAAAGCCAATCGTGCTTGGGCCGACTCGTGTTTGTAGCCGGGGAGGTGGCACCAATATGTTAGTGGATGCGTTGGACAGCCGTTCGAAAGCATGTCTGTGTCTCGATCGAGGATGGCCAACAGCATCAAAGACTCTGGTCCGCCAGTGTTCTTCAATCCCATCAGAAAAACGCCTGTGAAGTGGGCCCATTGAGTGAGTGTTATTGTTGAACCGGTCGAAATGCGCACACCAGTGCATACCGTCCAATCCATCGCGGGTGCGAAGAATGTATTCATAACGTAGCCGTGTCCACGGGCGCGGGCGTGGTGCCTCTTCTGACCAGGTTGATAGACCGCGAATGGTCCATTTGGTACCCCAAGACAAGCGATTCCACCCGGTGAACGTGTTGTCCTCGAAAGCACTCACGCCATGAACGGGCATTGTCGCGTCGAAACCAATCAACTGTATCCACTCGGAGAGGGGTTGGGCCAGGGCCCTCTTGCCCGGCGTTCTGTAAACACAGCAGACACGCATGGCAGGAAGCGATAATCAGTTTTGCCTGGCATAAACTTTTCAATGTATCATGTGTTGCCTGTGACTAGTCATGTCACACCTGGCCATTGTCTTGCTCAGTCTCAGGTGACGATGCGCTTGGCCTTGGGCGTCGGCTTCTGCTGTTAGTAGCTGGAATAGCATTGGAGCATGGCGAACCAATGTGGCTTGCCATACGCTCTTATCGATGCCGCGTGGTGGTGTTGTGGGTGCACCATGCAGGCTGAACAGCAGTTTCGTCTATTTGAAGCACATCGTAAGCTTTGTGTCTTGTTTGTGGTACAACGGCCGACTAATTTACCTGCATGAGGTGGGCGCGTCCGATATCACGCGCGAGATGCCTCCTGTTGGATTTTTTTGCAGCCGCCTTTGTGTACTTGTTCATGGTCTCCGACCTTTCGTTTGACAGAAACCTTGGTCCGCATTGTTTCAGGGCATGAGTAAGGTGCCACGTCTAAAAAAAAATATATTATGCTGTGAGGTGGGTCGGGTCGTAAACGTGCTCGGCATGGCTTACCACGTGATGGGCCTTTAGAGAGTTTGGCCAGGCTAGCTCTAAGACTCTTGGTCCAACGATCAAGTCGAGTTCCTGCCGCTCCTCAGCTGTCGTGCTGGGGCCAAGGGCAATCTGACACGATGAGTTCATGGTATGAGACGTGTCATGGCGAAAAATTATAAAAGGCACACGACACAAACGATAATTGCGCTAGCACCGGTGCGCCGTGATCCGACCTCGGCACATCGAAAGCACAAGGCCACGACTCGCATCATCCTAGTCACAGACAGTCCTCGGCGGGTATTTTTAGGCCTAGTGTGGCCTGTGCGGAAGTGAGCACGGTCAATCCACAGGAGTACTCAAACTCGGTGCTCTTACCTGGAGCGTGTGCAATCCAAAACACCTTCTCGTTCAACTGCCATCGATATGAAGCACCGTTCCACGACCCCATCTCATTCAAGCGAGGCTTGTGACCTTCACGGGGATGCAAGCGCCTATTGGCACAACAGCTGTTAGACATCGCTCGAGTGTCCCGACGGCAGGCCAGACATACTCATAATCTTGGATCAAAGTCTTCATTTCCCGGGACATTCTGATTCTCACGGTCTTTGACAACCCACGCGCGCTGAGGTCGCGGATATTCTGCACAACATACTGAGAAGGGCAACAACATTTGCAGGAATGAGACATTGTTTTGAGGGCATAATACATCTGCATGCCAAGAGGTGGGATTGACCTTGAGTATGCCCAATGCCCATAAATGAAGGCTCTCGGGTGGGTTTTGGAACGTGTCATACACGTCGATGACGGCGGGCCAGGGGCTGCGCTTGTCCTTGTAACCCAACGACTCGTGGTTGGCCGTGGCGGATGCATGCGTCCGGAGAGGCGCTAAGCTTGGTTCCTGGGCTACTCCATAGCCAAGGTCTTCTGCTTTCTGGAGAGCCTTGGACTCGTCTGGGTCAGTGGTCTTCATCCACGGCAGCTCGAATGGTTCTTCTTCAAGAGTTAACTCGCGGTTGACCCCTGGGCCATAATATTCGTTGCTCTTGTTGCTGGGCGGTTTCATCTGAATGATAGCGTCGGCGAGGTCTTTGTTCTTTTCTTGTTCACAATAGCAGCACGGAAAATTTGAGCTGCCCGCATGGCTTGCACAGTCGGACCGCCGGGGAGTATCGACCAGTAGTCGTGTTATGACAATTTTAAGCTACGCGAGAATGCGAGTGTTGTCGACGCACCCACACACACGCACATGCACGCATACACATGTAAGATGGCATGGATTTTCTGGCACAGCAATGGCGGCAATCACTGGGAAAACACAACATTGAGTTGAATGCATCGTGGCACATCATACCTTGTTATGTTTGTCAGTCTCTGGATCAAATACCTCGACCAACTTTCCGTGCTCTTTCACGATCTGCTCTGCAAGAAGGAAAATGTTAGCCACACAAGACAAGCTGTCGTGTATGCTAGAGTTCCTGGGGCGGTTTCACATTCCAAAGCTGCGTCTTCCCCATCCAGCCCGTCAAGGAAGGCATCCAAGCCATCGTCTTCACTCGCCCTGCATTCCTCAGAGCTGGAGCTGGAGACAGAGGTGGCGTCATCGTCCGATCCAGGGTCAGAGGCGGAAGGCATGTCGTCACTGAAGCCGAACGCAGGATCGTCGGCGATGGCGTCACTTCCAAATCCTAGCTCTGATCTGTTATCGGAACAATCGCTATCAGCTTCCGACTCATCTTCAATAGCTGCTGAGTGCGACGCTGTGTGCAAATCTTCAGTCTCCGTGTTCAGTCTGCAGCTGTCCTCCCGCTGGGAGTTCATGGGCTGGCGATGAAGGAGCGCTGGTCAGACCGGTAGGAGATCCGTGTTCGGTCTGTGAGCCCCCACAGCTCCACTGGGCATCATGCGCTGCTTCCGGCTTTTTTTGGACTTCTTTGCTTTCTTTGAGGCGCTTTTTGGCCGGCCTACGGGCCGCTTTGGCCCGAGGAAGCCCACGTCTGATTGGCGCGGCCGGCGCGGTCGCTGACGGTAATAAGGTTTTCCTGATTGTGATACTACGCGGCACACCTCTTGCTCCCATTCAGGGTCAAAAGAGAAGAGATCTGGCCAGGTATTCATAGCAGGCAGCTGCAGAGGCTCTGAAGACTGTGCCGGCGAAGCGGCATCAGTACGTGTTTGATCCGTTCCTGCCGCCATGACGTTACCTGGCAAACTTGGCAAACTGATGATCGAGCGAGCAAGTCGTTGTCAGCAAAAGTGACTGTTGCAACGGCGTGGCCGTTGAGTTTGGTTTGTAACGACCGCGTCACACACTTGCTATTTTTTTCTTCTCTTCTCGCGTCGACGATACCAACTGTGGCACCAGTCGCAGACTCTCACGTCATGGAGCTGCACAGGACGCCACACGGGTTCAGAGAACCACAAGGGACAGCCAGGCGGAAGAGTCCAGGCCGATACGCATGCCGCCCGCCTCGAGGATGTTCAAAGGCAAAATTTGAGATGAAGGCGTTCGCCAGTTCTCTGCTCGTTCTCAACGGCCTGGCGCCACTCGAAACTTCAAATGTTCTCCGCGTCGACCGCACGTCAGGTATGAGGCTAATGCGAGAGGATATTTTGAAAACACTGATGGGGGCGGCTGAATTTGCAAGGTGGTCAAGGGAGAACGGTGACCTGCATCCACTAGCGTCGTACATTGTCCATGTGGCACGAATCTCCCGCTCCGGTCGTCTAGCTGGCGACGTGAGAGGCGACAACGGTGATAAGAGGAGCTGGTTGGCTCAGCCAGACAAACATTCCCACACTGTATTCGGCGGCTTGTACCTGCGACCATTTTTTTGAATGTGCTTCTCTGCTTGCTTACAAGACCTTTGGCTTGACCGAGTCTATCCTTGGAACCCATTCACAAGTGGCCACCTCAGTGCTGATTATATCCGCAAGAATCTATGCTTTGCTGCGAAGGTTTTGCCGTTTTGTTACACCAGGGGGAGAGAAGCCGACCTCTTGCCAACACAGAGGCCCCTGCGAAATTATCCCAGGTGTGAAGGAGTTTAAATCGGCGACGCTGGTCAAAGCTGTGCAGAGGTAAGATCATGCCCTACTCGTCCTCACCAGTCGATCTCCTGTCTCCAGCTCTCACCATCTCAAATTCTCAGTTTATGCAGCAAGCCAGATGGGTTGTTCATGCTCTTTGCGAGACGTTCTCCGAGCTTGCGTGACATGAACGACTTGGCACTTCTCTTGCGATTGTCTGCTGTACAGGAAAAAGATGAGATTGTTTTGGCTCTACGAGACGGCAACCTTTCACAAGCGCTACATCTCTTCATCAACAACATCAATCCCCAGAACCGACATGACCAGCACCATTCCTTACACCGCTCTCACACACTCGCGCACGAAGATGCCGGCCATCAAGAGCAGGAGAAGGAGGCTTGATCTCCCTCCCAAACAGTGCACAACGGAAGGTACCACATGCGCTTCCAACACACTGGTCTAATTTACATTTATGACAGCGCAGTGGGCCTTCTCAAGGATAGAAGCCTCTAGGAGCTTTCACTGCACGCATCCATCCTGAATGAGCCCCAACGAGCTGCTCCCCGCCACCACCCCGCCCGTGCCAAAAAAAGAACAAAAGAAATAAAAATCGATAAAAAATTAAATTTTAAATCTAATTACTGCACATGTACCCGAAAACAGAATAATTAAATGAAAATGAGCAAAATAAAATAACCCCTGTTTTTTAAAAACTCCGGAATATTTTTGGGGTCTTTCCTTGTCCAAACAATTTTATAAAACTTTTGAACATCATTAAATCGAATTTAAAACTTTATTTTTTTGGCTTTGAATATTTTGGTAGTGATGATGATGAGTTGCAACTTTGGCGTAGTGGGGTTGGGAGGAAGGCAGGCCGGGGGGTGGCTGGGTGGGCACGCACGTTTCTGGGTGATGGAGGCTGCTAAGAGCCTTGAACAAGACTTCTCCCCCGTGCGCCAATTCAACTCAAACCGCACTTTCGCAGCCACACAAGCGTGTTTACGGAAAGTAATTTATTTTATTTTCAGAGCCCCTTCTTTTCACATGGGTGTTTGGTTCTATGGCGCAGCGACGAGTTGACGGCGGCAACTTGCAACGATGAAACCCCAAGCCCTTGTGATCAGCTTTCAAAGTGCCAACTGGTTTGGGGCGCCGGGGCAGACTTTGCCGGGCACGACGGTGAGTTCGACTTGTCACCCCCATCATCGTTTTAATAAAACACCCACCAGCCATCCCATTTTTGTACTTGATAGACGTGAGTGGATGAACTCATTATTAGTAAAGCGCAAAACCAAAGGGCCCTCCTCGATCAAGGGTTCCTTACCCATGACTGTGTGTGTCCAACACCACGCCTGCCTCTGTGGGTGATGAGGTGAAGGGTAAAGCCACCACATAACTAGAAAAGCTTGGGCAGTCTGGACCATCGGACCCAACCACGCCCAACCACCCACAATAAACCCCCATCTTTCACCAGCCCCAAGCAACTTCGTGCCCCCTTTGATGGTCCATGGCCCACCCTTTCTCCTTCAGAGCACACCTGCTGCACATGACACCAGCACCATCAAGACTCATTGATCTCGTGCATTGCGTCTGTTCTTCAGCAGTGACATCAGCGACCGCCCAGCAAGGTTCCATACCTCACGCTCCCTTCGCTTGTGACGAGCACATCGGAAGCCCCCGCTTCATCATCATCACCTTCATCACCATACCCTGGGTTGGTACGTCACAAAGGACAAGCAGGACAGATACTTGGCCAGCGCGCGCGCGCGCGAGCTGTTGCTGTTTGTTGTTTGGTTTGGGAGTGAGTGAAGTTGTGTTTTCTCTGTACTGGATGCCATTCTCCTTACTTTGTACCGTCATTGCTGAGACGGTCGAGTCTGAAGAGGCATCTCCTGGGCTGGGGCTGCCGTTTGTGGCGCTTTATCCTCTGCTTGAACAGCTGATCACCTCCGTACCCAAACTTGCAGCCTGCGACGCTGCCGTTGCCCCAACTGCTTCCCCCACCTCCTGTCGTGTTGTTGTCTCGATCCATGGTGACGGGCAACATTGAAGGAGCGGCCGGACCTGCTCCTGCTGCTGCTGGAGTTGCTCGCCGCCCTTCCCGCCGTGAGTAAGTGATGCTCAACTCGAGTAGCCATACCATGTTGCAGGAGCAAGCCTCAGTCTCCAAGGCCGATGTCGAGGTATGTTTTTTTTTCCTCTTTTTGACTTGACGCCCAGGCGGCTGACGCGGCGAGCTGGGGATCCGCAGTCCCCTTCACGCTTTGCCTGGTTTCCAAAAGATTACATCTCCTGGATCGGGACTCAATAACCACAACTTGAGCAAGGTGCGCTTCTGGCTTGTTTGGGTTGCCATGGCCTGCTGGCCTTCCTTGGTAGCCATGCCCCTCGGTCAGCGCCGCAGAGGGATGGCGTCTAGCGCACTCATCGCTTTCTGCTTTTGAATTGATGCAGGCTCAGAGGCGCTCGTCTCAGAGCCCACCCAAGCCCGCCCTTTCTTCAAGTAAAGCCTCTCCAAAACCCGTGCGCCTGCCACCCTTGCGAGGTACAAGGTGTCGAGCCTAGTCGAACACGATCAGCCCTCGGCCCTTTTTCTCTTGGCGCCGTCAAAACTTACCCATGTTACATGTGCGCTGACAGGATGTTCAACTCTCGAGGATGTGGCCCTCATGCGCCAGAAAATTCAAAACTGCAACTACATGTTCGACTTTAGCCCTGGGGCCGAGTTATCGAGCCTCAAAGCGCGAGAGATGAAGCGCACCGCATTGCGAGAGCTGGTGCAGCTCTTCGAGTTGGATCCGGTTACTGGTGCCCCACAATTTCAATGCACGCAGTTGGCCTTCTCCATGACCCTCGTGGGCGACATGGTCAACATGTTTGAGATTAACTGCTTGACCCGACCGCGACCACCCACCAGCTTCGGCGGGGCCGACTTTGATCTAGAAGAGGACGATTGCGTGCTTGACCCTTCTTGGCCTCATTTAATGGTGCGCGCACCATGTCCTGCTTGCTTGAGCCATTGCCAATGCTATCCTGCAGGGTGATTCCTGTCGGGCTGCTGTCCCCACCGTGCGCCGTATATCATTTCTTGGCTGGCGTGCTCGTAGTTGGCACTCAATGCTTTCTTTGCCTACATCTCCAATCCGCTCTTTGACTCTCACGTGGGACGGCTATACCTTCGGCAGCCCTTTGTACTCAAGGTCAGAAGGAGCACATACCCATTGCTCCCGTGCCCCCTTTGCCATAGGTTTCCTCAACTCTGTTTGTAATTCTGACGCCAACATGGCCTGCACGTCAACCGTTTGTCTTTGTCCCAAGGTGTTGCAACGACTTCGCTCTGCAGAGGATTTTCGAGAACGTGATTGGATGAAATCCATCCTGCATCGCGTATACGGCATCTTGCCGAGCTTGCGTGCTACCATACGAAAATGCATTCGTGACGAGTTGCTTCAGTATGTCTGCTGCTTCTCTGGTTGGCAGCTGACATCGCTTGGTCTGTCTTGAATGCTCACCAGCGTCAATGCAATACGCTGGCGATTTGGTCAATGACGCCTTGCAGCTTTATCTACGAGTCACAATCCCACAACGGCATCGAGGAAATCATTGAGGTTGTCGGTAGCATCATCAAAGGTTTCGCAACGCCAATCCGCGCGGAGCACCGTCGTGCTTTTTTTGACGTCATCCTGCCTTTGCATGCGGCCAAGTCAATTAATCCCTTTGCATCACAGGTTGATACGTTGGTTGCCTTGGTTCCGGTCGCAGCACCTGCTCGATACTTACAGCTTTTTGCATCCCATTCGCTTTTACCTCCCAATAGCTCAGCTTTTGCGTTGTGGTGTACTTGTCTGAGAAAGATCCAGAGAGCCTGGTTCCCGCTCTTGAAGGTCAGTTCAACTGGCTCATGAGCTGATCCCCACCTGCAAGCACGTGTCAGCGGTTCTTTTTTATCTCTCGGCGCTTTTTTTTTTTATCTCTCAACTTGTCCATGCTACACGTATCGGCTCATCATGTCAATGACCCTGACGTCACTACCTCCCTTTCCCTCATTCCTCAATGCAGTGTTATTGCGATACTGGCCCAAAACAAACTCGGTGAAGCAGTTGTTCTTCCTGAACGAGGTCAACGACCTCCTCATTGAGTGCACGGACTATGCTTTTCAGGAGGTTTGTCCGCGCTTCTGCGATACGTGAGGTGGGACAAGCCGGCTGAATATTGGTCGGGCACGCGCCTCATTGCCTTTTGGCCATGTCAACAGGTTTTGCCCATACTTTTAAAAATGTTGCAATATGCGCTGCGCAGCAAACATTTTCAAGTGGCAGAGCGAGCGTTGCTGATCATGCAGTCAAGCTTTAGCATGTACATGATTATGGATAGCTTTGTAGATAGCATGGGCGTTCTCTTGAATCCTCTTCTCGAGGTTGGCGCCTTGTCCCTTGTTCGTCGGGCTTCCTTGATGCTCTCTCTGGTCTGGTTTTTCAACGCCTCACCTTGAACCGCGCGGCATGTTGTGGTGTAGGCAACCCGGCACTGGCATACTGGTGTCTCACTGTTGGCGAACCGCGTCCTGGCTGATTTGCGTCGGGTCGACCCGCCAGCCTTTCACCAGCTCTCTGCCGCAGCCATGGACAAAGCAGCCCAGGTTGGTGATGCTAAGCGCTGCACGGCATACACGCCTGGCCATGAGACCTGATGAACTTCTTATTCCATGTTCTGTGGACCCTAGCGACCACGAGATGAGGCTGCTCGTGCTGCCATGTGGCAATCGCTGGAGATGGCTGCGCGTAGATATCCGCTAGCATCGCAATTGGGACTGCAACCAGCACCGACAAGTCCAGCCGAACCAATTACGGCCAATGCTGCCTGCGTCTCCTCTGGTACGTTGAGGGAGTAGATTGGTGAATTTGAGAACCGCGCGCTGCTGCGTGTTTGCGGGCGGGTGAATGTGAGGATGAGGCCTTGGGATTGCATTAACGTCATTGGACTGGCGGCTTGGTTTAGCGTCAGAGCCGAGCAAGGCATTGGCCCGACGTCGATCCTCTTTGCGGTGGCGCCGTGGTGTGCTGGAGCGTCTTGGACGAGGAAGCACGGACCAAGTGGAGGCAGACAGACGATCGGCCTTTATTCGTCGTCGCTCGTTCTTGCCCATGGACCCGTACGTTGGAAAGAGGCGCATGCTTGCTGGGGCGCCCTTGATGCTTTTCTTTTCTTTTCAATTCGTGTGCAAGAATGCGAGCTTGTTGTATGCACGACAGTACATCATCTAACTTCTGGTAACTTTGGTAGTGCTATCCAGGAGGCCATGTCGCATTTTGCCCAACACACGATCCAGACCGCCCCCGAGACTGCGGGGGACAGCGAGGATGGCGACAACAGGGCGCAGCCCAATGATTCAGCTATCGAAACTGACTCGCAGAATGCTGCTGGCGCTTTGGAGGCGGCTCCTGTTGTCGTGGCAAGGGTTGACCCCGTGGACGTTGAAATTACGCCTCACTGGAGATTGCCACCGCGCGGCTCCCGAGTGGTCTCCATCAACGTTGTCTGAATCGCCTCTCGTCATGCACTTGGCAAGACTGGGGTTGGTCTGGATGATCAGGCCGCATCCGTGTTTTGCCGCCCATCTCTAAGTGAGCTCTTGTGTGAGCTATCATGTTATCTTCGTTGGCTTTTGAAAGAAACCGACACTGAGTGTCGGGCACGGTCGTTCTCATCGAGTAGTCATGTGACCGTGAGATCTCAACGAGCATCATTCAATCGAACCCTTAATCATAACCAAATGCAAGCCTTTTTCGACGCCACAGATCTACTCGGCGTCTCTTTGGATAATTCACATCTCAGCGCCCATATTAACCCCATCGCGAACCGAAAAGGCTCCGGCATCTAATTCCCGAACCTCATGCCCACAAACAACGGTGGCACACTCACGAACACAGTAGCTCCCCTCTTTTACCCAGCAAAGCAGGGCAATGTCCACAAGCCCTCGAGATGGTCATGCCAAGTGTCCAGGTGCAGTGCCCAGGTGCAGTTCCAAGGTGCGGTTGTGTGCCCTCATATGAGGACATCAAACCACACACACACTCAAAAGACATGCAGATGCGTTCCGCG
>NW_001865040.1:2369259-2384798 GCF_000002865.3 Monosiga brevicollis MX1 | reverse complement strand
AGAGTGAGCAGATGACTTGTCGACGGCCAGGCGCGTGTGCTTTGGTGCTTGCCGTGCTCATCGACTGCTTGATCAGGAATGCCATCAATGCGCTGGGCGGTTTGTCAGCCGTGGCCGAGGCGGCGCTTAGCGGCGATGACAAGGCCAAGCTGACCCTGGCGCTGCGGCCCGACGATCCTTACGCACATCCGCTTGCTGCGACGCGAAGTCCCAACCACCACCTGCTTCTCAAAGTGCGATTGGCCCTTCTGCAGCTCCCGACAAACCCCAACCAGCCTCATGCCCCTCTGTCTCGTGCCCCTCTGTCTCGTGCCTCTCTGTCTCGCGCTGGCAGCACTCACTTTTCTTTCTTGTACAGGTGACGCGCCGGCGCAATGCGCCGCTGAGCGCCGCCTCTGACGTACGAGTCGATCCCGTGGGTGTGGTTGAGGCCAAGTTTGAATTCAAAGGTAAGGCCTGTGCGCCTGCCTCAGCTCAGGCCGCTGCAAGACTTCAGTGCTCATGGCTTCCGCGTCCTCTGACTGGGCACAGAGCCGGCCGATTTCCAGTACATCCCAGGCCTTCCACCTGCGAACCAGCCGTTGTTTCAACCTCCGCGCCCGGAAGACGGTGAGACGGCGTGCATTAGTGCACAACCGTTTACTGGTCGCCGCACTCAATCTTCACCTCATGTTTGTACTCTTTTGGATGCCAGACATCCTACATCCCGGTTGGCTGGAGGCAGAGGTGGAGAACGACATGGTTCCACCCGTGTTTTGTCCCGCGCAGCCGAAAAACACGTACAAGTACGCTGCTGGGCCCAAATTCCTGCATGTGATCCATCCTTGCTGATTCTTTCCCTGTCTTGCTTGGCGCTATAGCTTCCAAGAAAACCCCATCAAGGGTCGCGTCACGGTGAGTCAGCAAAGCCACCATTCTCCCAGTACCTCTCTCCTCTCGCTCTGCTCTCCCCCCTCTCTCTTGGACAGCACAGCGCTAGCTCACGGGTTTGGCCTGCCAACTGCTTTGTTCCCCTTGACTAGATTGAACAGCGTCATGTTCGAAAAACGCAGCAAAAACCAGGACAGGTTCACTTTGACATTGGTGCGTCTTTGCACCCTGTTGAACCCTTGGTCTCCCGCCGCATCTTTGGTGTTTTATTGATGGGCTGCGGCTGGGCTGGCACAGAAACCGTTCCGGCAGAGCCGGCGATGGAGCTTAGCCCAACTGAGCTAACAGACGCTACCCGAGCCGCAGCCTATGAGCGACTCAAAGAGGTATCGAGGCCTGCTGAACCCACACGCTTGCAATTTTTGCCCCGTTTCAAACGCATGCGGTTTCTGTTTCCGACCATGTGCTTCAACACCAGCTCTTCAAGCGTCAACCCATTTGGCCCCTCAAGGGCATCACTGAAGAGCTTCAACACGACGTGGATCACAGTACCATGGGATGGCTCGTCAAAGTGTACGGGTTCAAGTCTCCGTCACGTTTTTGTAGTTGCTCGATCAACGTCCTTTAATTTGGCCGGCTTTGGGTCTGGTGATGGCAGGCCCCTCCGCTCGGTCGCTTACAACTTCAAATCTGGACCCTGGCGAAGCTTACACATTGCCTACGGTACGTACAAATGGTAGAGTCCATGGTAGAAGCACTCCTCTGATTTCGCACGTTGAACGATCACGATGGCGATGGCGGTTACTCCTGTTTTAGGGTACGACCCACGAGCAGATCCCAAGGCACACAAGTTTCAGACTGTCGACTGGCGCTCACAACGCAACAACCACAACGTACCTTGGAGCTCTTTGTACACGCTCGTGCCGCTGTCTATCCATGGACCCCGTCAAGCTCACGCTGATTTGAAATCTGTGCCCTTGATAGGCGATTGCTGCTAAGCGCAGTTCGCTAGCGCGAGCCACCGGTCAGGCAGCGATTGCACAAGGCAACGACTCACACATGTTTGTGTTGCTGCATGCTGGCACGGGCGTGGACCACGTCTCTTCGCTCTCGCTTACATCTTGCTCCTGCTTGGTGTGCTTGTCCGTCTTTTGGCGGCTAATTGTGGCCCTCGTGCTTGGGATGCAGCTATACCAAGGGCACTATCCCCCAACAGCGTCAGGTGCTGTGATACTCTCACACCTTGTTCCGACTCGAGCGCATCCATTTCACTCATCTCTTCTTGGCATGTTGGGGTTGCATGTAGTGCCACTACATGATTTGCGACCTGCATGATGAAGACATTCAGGCTCTCGTTCAGAAGCGGCCGCTGCGAAGCAAATGTCATGTCCGTTCTCG
The DNA here is from genome assembly GCF_000002865.3 of Monosiga brevicollis MX1. Lineage (NCBI taxonomy): Eukaryota > Choanoflagellata > Craspedida > Salpingoecidae > Monosiga > Monosiga brevicollis. Next base: position 2,382,530 of record NW_001865040.1, on the reverse strand, counting down.
CGCTGAGATGGCTCTTTTTGCAGCGGCAAGACTTTCTTCGGCTCATGTCAGAACGGTGTTCATGCAGGTATCAGACGGGTGGTTCCAACCAGGCGTCATCACAAGTCTGCGACGGCTCTTGACACAGCAAGTGCAACAGAGCATTGAGGTACGCGGCCAGACGGCGTTAAAAGTGTTTTTGATGAGGCGCCTTGATCAGTCCATTGTAACTTCCTCTTGGTTGTTGTAGAAGTCACAAGCCGAGAAGGCTGAAACATGACCAGGTGCTAGCTGGTCCAGGGACTTTGTGGTGCAGGACACGTCCAATTTGAGGCATGGGCATGACAGTCTGGCCAGAATTGAGCAGAGCTCACATGCAATTGGATTTTTTTTTTTTTTTTCTTTTTTTTTTCTTTTTTTTTTTTTTTTTGTGATAGCTGCGAAAGCTTATTTCAGAAAAGGGGCGGAAGCCCAATGCCGCATATAGCTTTGTTCACTTTTAATTATCAACACTTCTCACAGGCCCAGGGACAAGTGCTGGGCGCCGAGCCAATAGTGGCATGTTGACGCCAGCGTCAGGGCAGAGCGAGTGGGGCAGCGTTTGACGCAGGTCAGCGAGCATATCCAGAGTGGGCAAAAACAGTCGTGTTGGCGCGCGGCGCCAATATTGTAGCAACAGAGACAGACAAGGGACGGGCGAAGGATTGCAGCCGCTTTGGAGTCAGCAGCAGGACTGAACAAGACAAACATTTACTCAGCAGCCTCCTCACTCTCTTCCTCACCACCGCGCACAATGGGCTTGCCATCAATCTTCTTGATTTGTGGCAGCTTTTCCATGATCAGCTGGGTCCAGTCTGCGCGTCAAGGACAAGGCACGTGAAAAGAACAGCCTGTTGCGAGGGCTGAGAGCCAGGCGGGACACCGCGAGCTCAGGCAATCGCCCTGTTGCTGGTCTTACCGCCAGATTCCGCGTGCTTCTCCTGGATCGGGTTGCCCATGAGCACGACGGATTCAAGGGCCGGGAGCTGGCGAAGCAGCTCGATCTGTTGCAAGTGGCACAACACACAGGACAAGGGATCAGAGCGAGTTTGGGGCTTTGCAGTGAGAGTTGTCCACAAAGGTCGCAAGTCTTTCGGGGATGGCCAGGAGAGCGCACCTGTTTCCAATCAGCTAGCTTGTTGTTGGAGCAGAAAAAGACCTTGAGCTTTTGCAACACCTCGATGCCCTTGAGCTTGTCCAAGTTGTTGTAGCTGATCCAAAGCTCCTCCAGCGTTCCAGCCACAGGGTCCTATGTCGATGCAGGAGCAGGGTGAGTCGAGGCGTCAAAAAAAGATCGTTGGGTTACCACCTGAGTTGCGAACCAGCACTTACGAGACCAGCGAGCGACTTGATGTTGTTGCGACCCAAGGAAAGGATTTTGAGATTGGCTGTTGATCGTGATCAAGGGCGCAAAACGAAAAAAGACGGCGAGGCGGATCAAAGCCGGTCATCAGGGCCAGGCACGCAGCGTCCGTGCGTATGATGGGGAGTGGAACGTACAAAAGCCATTGAGGTTTCCAATCTTCTCAATGCAGTTGGTCGAGAGGGAGAGTTGTCTGTGCACGGGCAAATTAAGGCGCATGCGTGAGCTAGCCCAAGCCCCGAGCAATGAGGTCTCGTCCATAGCCCAGGCACAGGACGCACTCGACATGAGCCAGCTGGGAGAGCGCCGCATCCATCTTCTCAATGGGGGGAAGCTTGCCGATCAGCTTGACCACTGTTTCCTCGGCCACGGACTTGCCGTTGGCCTCCTCCTACGGGGGTGGCGTATGTCGCATGATGGTGCGGGCAAAGCACGTTTGAGTTGGCGAGCCTGCGTGGCCAGGTATGCGTGTGTTGTCCTTCTTGCGCCCGCTTAGGGGTGAGCGCAAGAACAACTTTAGAAGAGCAGAAGACTGACCCATTGCTTGATCGCATCCTTGATCGAGGTACCCTTCGACTGTGAGCAGGCCATTCGTGACGTGAGGGGCACACAAGGACAAGATCATGGGCCAAACAAATGAAATAGCCCCCGACCATCCTCTTGTCACAAGCTCCCAAAACCAGTGGCAGTCCCCCAGGCGACGAGATGCACGCGCGCTGCCGTCTGAGCGATCACGGCGGACCGGCACAAGACCCGAGCTGGGAACGAACCATCGTTATCGGTGTTGGTTGCTACGGTCCTGGGGTCAAAAATTAAGCTCCACCACATCCACTACCCCCCTTTTGAAGGCAATTTCGTCTGACAAAAAAGTCTTTTTCCAGCGTTTGAGAAAATGTGTCAATAAGTACACTCTACACACATTACGCGGACGTTACCCTTGAACATGAAGCACGCGACAACAAGTATTGTACATACTACACAAACTATTATAAGCGTGACGTATAAAGCTGCAATAACCAAGAATACACGTACAATAACTGATAATTGTGCGTCAAGGCGAGTGGACTGGCACGTCATCGCACTCGACACAAAAACGGCAGCGCAGCGCACTGGCGCCAGGCGCAGCCTGCCGTCTCGATGCCACCGTGAGCCGACGGCACAGTCCATCGCATCCACGCCCGCACCTGTTTCTCACCGTCCATCCCGCCCATACTCCGCACTGATTTCTCATGTTATTTTTCACCTTTTGCCCCTTTTGTCATCTCTTCTTAACCCTACCAAGAATTCGGTCTCTGTCTCTGTCTCTGTCTCTGTCTCTGTCTCTGTCTCTGTCTCTGTCTCTGTCTCTGTCTCTGTCTCTGTCTCTGTCTCTGTCTCTGTCTCTGTCTCTGTCTCTGTCTCTGTCTCTGTCTCTGTCTCTGTCTCTGTCTCTGTCTCTGTCTCTGTCTCTGTCTCTGTCTCTGTCTCTGTCTCTGTCTCTGTCTCTGTCTCTGTCTCTGTCTCTGTCTCTGTCTCTGTCTCTGTCTCTGTCTCTGTCTCTGTCTCTGTCTCTGTCTCTGTCTCTGTCTCTGTCTCTGTCTCTGTCTCTGTCCCTCTCTCTGTCTCTGTCTCTGTCTCTGTCTCTGTCTCTGTCTCTGTCTCTGTCTCTGTCTCTGTCTCTGTCCCTCTCTCTGTCTCTGTCCCTCTCTCTGTCTCTGTCTCTGTCTCTGTCTCTGTCCCTCTCTCTCCCTCTCTCTGTCCCTCTCTCTTCTGCTGCGTCAACTGACCGTCGTGGTGATTTATCGAATGTCGTCGTCGTGCCGGGGTCGGATATTTCGGATCGGCAGTTGGATTGTATCGTATTGCGGCGTGGTGGGGTGTGTCTTGGCACCTTGTTTGGTAGCTGTTGGTCTGGTGGTGGGGCTGCTGTTGAGCTGGGTGGCTCTTGGTCAGTTCGCCTGGGTGGATCTGATTCCACGGGCGAAGCTCGACAAAGGAAACACCGGCTCATCTTGTGCGGTTCTAGCTCCGCTCGTCGAGCGCCTGCTGCGGTTGAGCGCTTTGTGCGCGCCCCACAGGCCAGCGCCATGGCGCTGTGGCGAGGTCGACAACCACGGCTGCGAGAAGCCTCGCACCATCAGATGGTACGTCGCAGGCCGGGACGCATTCACGCCCGCCAGGACGCATCTCCCTTGTGCGAGGGCGGATATCCAAATCCTCGTCTGCGGTCTCATTGTTATGTGCCTTGTCAACCACGCTATCATGCTTCTTCTCTACCCCATCTTCTCGGCTTAGATCGGGGACGTGCGGCGCGTCGGTGGTCTCGATGCCGAGGTGAGGTCGACAATCCCATCGGCTCCCAGCTAGCTTGGCATGATGCTTCGGGAACGTCCTCTTGGATTCTAACCGTTCCAAACCAACGACCAGCTCATCACTTAAACCACACCTTTTATGCGTGCCGCGTCATCACAGACCTACGCCACCGTGCTTCAAGCCGAGCAGTCGGCCATGCAAGCTCGGAGCGGCATGCAGGATGTGACCGCCTCGGGAAACAAGAAAGATCGCCGCAAAGCCAAAATCTCCGTCCAGCACGGCGTACGTGATCCCCATGCCATTCTCCTCATCACTTTTATCTCCCTTCTGTCCCGGTCCTTTCTCCTCATCCATCCCCTCGGCACATCTCTCTCGGCGCATCCCTTACCTTGACCTGATCTCGTGCAGTCCTTTCGCAAAGTGGGAGGAATTGCCTTTACGAGCCGAGCTGACTCGCCCGAATCATCGCTCTCGACCCTGCACCTTGATTGCCGAGATGGACGCGGGGCTGGCCTGCACCTGCAAGTCGGCGATGGCTTTGAACGTGTATGTGTTTGCTCCCCTCTCGTCCGCAGATTGCGTATTCGTACCAGAGGCGCTTTGCTTTTGCGCTTCGTTTGCAGCCCGGCCGTGCTCGCGGCTCTCCTTTTGCTAATGATGCACGATTTCTTTCCCCTCCACCCCAATCTGTTTTGGGTGATATGCAGGCCAATGGCATATACGTCAGCCAAATAGAGATGGGCTCGCCTGCCGAAAACGTCGGCTTGCAAATTGGCGATGAGATCCTTGCCATTAATGATGTCGCTACCGCCGATCGCAGTCTTGATGGTACGCAAGTCTTCATCAGGCCCCTATTGTGACTCGCAAAACGCAGCTGTGCGCCCCAAAGTCATTTTCCCTCCACCACGCTGCTTGTGTAGAGCTCTACACCATCATGACCGTTGTACGCTACATCGTGCTGGAAGTCAAGAAGGTAGGCTCGTGTTCCGTGTGGTTCGGCGTGGAACCATGCAGTGGCTCATTGGCCGCTTGGGCACCAATCTTGCGGTGCAACTATAGTACAAGCTGCCCGATGTGGTGTCCTGGCAGATGCGCGGCTCTGGTGCAGAGGCAGTCCCTTCCGTGGCCGAAGCCCTTCAATATCAAAACCCAAACCAGCTTTCACATAAAGACGAGCCATCAGAATTCGACGTCGATGGCATCGTTTCATCCTCCTCTGGAATTAACGCGAACCAGCTCGTGCGCAATTTGCTTACCAGCAAGCCAGATGTGGGACTCACGGTCCCCCTGGACAATAACAACAACCCCGCCGCCATCATTTCCCCCAGTTCTCTGCTTCCACCCAAGCAAGCACCGCGCTCCAAACCGCTACCAGCCACCCCCACGACCGCAGCCTCCAAAGCCCTGCCCGCGGCACCAGCGTCCCATCCCGGGAGCCAAACGGCAACGGCAACGGCCCGGCCCGGGCCTGGGTCAGAGCCTGCGCCTCGCTCCTTCGATCCACCCTCCGGGCAATCATCAGCTTCCCGTCAGCTCTGGGGGTCTCAGGCGCAGCCTTTTGTTGGTGACACCAGTGCTGACTCGGAGAGTGACATGGAAACAGCTGATCCCACGACCGTGGTGCGTTCATGCCCGTGCCTGATTTCGCCCTTCCTCTCTATGTGAGTGCTTTCTCACCCTGATGCTCTTTCCAGGCCAACACCATTGTGAACGGCATCAGTCCGCTACGTTCTGCTCTGCGCCGCCCATTGCGGCGCGCCATCTCTGCTCATGGTGCCCTCGTTACTACCAACCCTTCACGACTGTGCGTTTCCCGCCCACGTTGAATTGGCACACTAGCAAAGCCGTTCCTGCGACGCACGCTCACCATCAAGCTTTCTCCTTTCGCTTCTTTTCTCCCTCCCTTTTTGTCCCTCTTTCCCTCGTTCTGGTCGCTAATGCGCGCCAACACATGTTTTGCGGCAACAGACGCAGTGCCCGGCCCCGTAGCGTACATTTTGATCTTCCTGATAGTCCCGAGCCAGCCTTGGAAACGTAAGTCTCACAACAGTTGCTGCACCATGGCCATGGCTGCTAGGAGCTTGGTCTGATGTCTTTTGAAATACAATCTGCTGTGGTCTAGGCCTGTACAATTGTATCAGGGTGGTGCTAGCAGTGCCCTGGGTCGCGGCCAGTACTCACAGACCGCGTTGCCCCATCGCGGCTACTTTGAGGCGCCCGGGCGCCTGCAATCCAGGCATCAAGAGTCACGTCAGCCCTCGGTCCAGCCATCCAGTGCAGCAAGTGCCCGAGATCAGGTGGGCATGCCCTGCATTGCTGTGACGTCCTTTAAGCTATGTGCAGCTTCAATGACAAATTCCATGAGCTCAAATGCATACACAACATGGCGTCATAGGCTTCCACGGTGTCCAGCCGACAGCAGCGGCTCCAAGACTTGGAAGCGCAGGCCAACAAGCTGTCTTCGCGCCTTTCTGGGTTGCTGGCCAACACGCGCCGGGAGGGTGCTCCTGAACCGAATGGCAGCCAGCTTGTGAACCACCATCGACCCTCTGCCCCCGCCTCGAGAACTGATGGCCAAAGTGCCTCTTCTGAACGCCCACTTGGTCCATCCAGCCTCCAGGCAGCCCAGCAGCGTCCGCAAGACCGTTCGCGTCCCTTGTCTTTTGAGGATGCCATCTACGCTCAGCGTGATAATGGTGAACCTCCCACGTTCGGACCGTTGTTTGAGATTGATCTCGAGCCCCAGCAGGTACTTGCGCGTCTCTTTGTAGTAGCGATAAGTGCGAGCATGCATCATCCGCGAAGCTGACTATCTACGCCCTGCATTCGCGGCTTGCTTTGTTGTAGACGAGTTTGGGGATGCGTGTGGCAGGAGGCTCAGCAACCCGGTTGAGTGCGCTGTTTGTAGCACACCTGGAGCCTGGCGGTGCCGCCGATCGCACCGGCGAGGTCAGTGGCCGAAGAGTGATCAGCAATGCTGGCATAAGCAGCACCCTTTCCTTCTTCGACCAAGCCCCGCCCCCGCCTCACACATACACACGTTTTTTTCTCACTCCCTCGGTCCCCCTCTCATCCATTCGCGCTTCGTCATGCTGGTTTTGGTGTATAGGTGCAAGTGGGCGACCGGATTCTGCGAATTGGTCAGCACGACGTAGCAGGTTTGACACAAGAGCAATTTAGCCGACTGGTGACATTGCAGTTGTCACGCACGCCATATGGCCAAGTACCCAGGATTCACTTGACGCTAATGCGCATCGGCCGTACTCAGTGGGAGCAGCTGCAGCGTGACGCTGGCATCGCGCGCTTCAACTTGACTCACAAAGATCCACGCCAAGGGGATTCAATCTCGGGATCGGGGAATATGGCCGATCCACCCGCTCGAGGAGCTTCTGCAGATCAGTCTGAAGGAAAAGGCACAACGGCATCACGGGTTGGCACAGCCGCAAAAGGCCAAGGCCAACGCGAGGTACCTGCGGCCTCAACATGGACCACCGAGGCCGCACAAATTGCTGAGCGTGCTTTGGTTCTGGCACAGCGTGTGGAACAGCGCGCAGAGGCACGTGTCTCGGCGTCTTCTCGCACGGGCAGCTCGTCGCCTCGGCCAGACCGTGACGTGCGGTCAACTCGCCGCGCCCACACTTCTGAGAATCTTACCATGGACGTTGGTAATCAATCCTTGGCCAAATCTGCCGCCTCCCATCGCCATTCGGCACCCTCACTTGCCTCAATGATGGCTTCAAGCGTTTACGCATACGCGAGCACGGAGAGTCTGACTGCAGCCAGTCCCTCGACGTCACGGACTGGCAGTCCCCTGTCAATTCGCCGCACCAATTCTCAGCCCAGTCAACTGCCACGCCAGCCCAATGTTCGAGGGCATACACAAACTCAGGACCATCTTCCAGAGCGGGCGAATGAGCAGGACGGGCCTCAGCACGAGGCTCAGAAGGACGCTCAGGGTGAGGCTCAGCACCAAGAGCCAGTTCACAAATCGGCTCAGCCTCAGCCCCAAGAATCAGTTCACAAATCGGCTCAGCCTCAGCCCCAAGATCACGGTCAATCTCAGGATCAGGGTCACGATCAGTTTCAGGATCGAGAGCTCTCAGGCGCTTCAACATTGTCCCAGCACGATCACGATGCGGCCAACGCACATCTTGCAGGCATTGAAAATCCGCATGTTGGGCCAGCGCACACTGGACCAGTTCTGCAAAGCGAAGCACCGCAAATGCCCAGTATGGCTGCGCCCCAGCTCCCCCGTGACACACGGGATGCAAAGGAGGATGCACCATCAACATCAGACCGGTCTGATTCCTTTGCTGCCCTCCCAGAATCTCAAGTGCGCCCCACCCGCACTGCGTCGCATGAGCACGTTGTTCCACAAGAACCTACGCCGAGTACGCAGCGTCGCGAAAGTATGCAGATCATGCTTGAGCAGGAGCGACGAGAGCTCGCTACCCAGCAAGCGCGCCAGCGTTCATATAGCATGGCGCTTGAGCAGAAGCGTCTTGAAGAAGTGCAGCGGCAGCACATGGAGCAAGGTAAGCCATCTAGTGTTGGCGAAGGCCTGGAGGGGTGCTCCACCTGGTGTTATAATCTGTCCTGTCGGTTTCGCCGTTGTTTGAAATCACTGTTCTGTGTTTGATGGCCCAATGGCAAACTGCAGAGCGACTCCAAGAAGCTGAGCGGCGCAAGCGTGCAGTGCAGCATGCTCAGCGCCGTGCCGAACTTGAGGCCGAGGAGCAAGCCGTCGAAGCTGAAATCAGCGCAGTGCGTTTTTCTTGCCATCACAGCCATGCTTCCAAGTGTCGGCCTGAAGCTCTGTTTGGCACCACCTTTGTATCTGATCAGTGTTTACCTTGGCTTGCATTTGCGCTCAGGCCTTGCAGCGACGCACGAGTGTCTCGCAAAGCGATCCATCCCGCCGAGAGCGCCGTGCCTCCATATCACAGCGGACTCTTGAGATGCGGCAGCAGTTTTTGAAAAACAAAAATGGGGGTCGGGTGAGTTTGCGACTTGAGCAGCGCGCGTTGGGGACAGACTGGTTATGCTTGTGCTCATTTGACTGCAATGGCCCTGATGTGCTGCCACATCATGTTCACGCAATAGAATTCGCCGGCCCGTCGCCTGCCCCCGGTACGATATTGTCTCGACCACCTTGTTCACAACCTCTCGTACTCTCACCTGGGCTCCCCTCACGTTGATGTATTTCTGTATTCTAGCGCCCAGATCAGGCACTTTAGATGATAGAAGCTATTGAACTTTAGATGATAGAAGCTATTGAAGACTCGGTCAAGTCTTCGTTATTTATACTTACTCTTTCTTTGGTTTTGCTTGCTCTCCTTCTCGTGTTCCTCCGTCTCTTCTTTTTTCTTTTACTTTCTTTTTTTTTTTTTTTTTTCTATTGGCACCGTGCTTCTGGTGCGTCCACTGTCATTGCCCTGTTTGCCTCGTGTACCATAAGGTGCTGTTTTACAATGTCAGCAAGCCGCAGAGCGGACCGCCAAGTGGGCCAAACCCTGATGATGATTCAACTCGTCGAATATTTGCTGTTTTGATTGACTCTTTGCACCTTGATTGTTCTCCTCCTGATTTTCTGAAACGCTTTTTTTTTTTGATTTTAATCCCCGTTGTTGTCTTTTTGATTTTGATTTTTGTTGTTGTCTAGGTGACCACGAATTTAGGTGATTTCGATTTGATATATCCCGAGTTTTGGGTCCCACAAATTGAGACCAACTTGTGTATATTGCGCCCAGGCGTATGTACAAAACTCCACACGGTTACGCTTCATCAAGACCGGGGGAGCACAGCTCCAACCCGTTCTAACAAACGCTCAGTCCCGCGAGGCGGGCGGGGCGGGCGGGGGAGAGAGAGAGAGAGAGAGAGAGAGAGAGAGAGAGAGAGAGAGAGTGTGTGTGTGTGTGTGTGTGTGTGTGTGTGTGTGTGTGTGTGTGTGTGTGTATGTATGTGATAAAACACAATGGCGATATGCGCCCTTATCTAAAGCTATCAAGTGCACCTGGAGGAATAAAGCAAGGGGTGCGTGGTATCATCCAGAAACAGGCAAAGTAGGCAAATGCACACGGCAGGGAGCATCAGTCTTCGATCAAATCAGCACAGGTCTCGCCTCCCAAGCGGGTGGTCGAGCCACTTTTCTGCTCAAGCGCCCTGTTAAAATTCAAGAAAAAGAAGGGTGGCCAAATTGTGATGAGACGCGAGCGGCTTTGGAGTGCACAATCAAATGGCAAGAGGCGGCTGCCAGCAACGAGAGGCTACATACGTGCGGAAGCACTCCTCTGGATTGAAGTCTTGAAGGACGGATGCACGGGTAAAGCTGCATTGCGATTGACTTTTGAGAAGATTTCGTGCTGCACGGTAGCCCTCACAGACTTGCAAGGCACGTTCAGCTGGTTGAACAAGGACATGATCGGAGGGGGAGACGCTTGGCTCGGGGGCTTCCGCACGAGCATCAAGTGGTGATTCGCCCAGTACGTCGAGCTGCACCGTTGTGGGGTCGCTGCGAAACCGTGGTCGACGGCTGTGGTCCGAAGAGCCCGAGGGGGAATGCCTGCCGAGATCAATGTCACCGATTGACTGACTGGAGCCACGACCGAGCGCACTAAGGGGCGTGGGCGTGGGCAGTTGCGTCCGAGGTGGCGTGGGCAGACTACGTCGGCGCGAGGATGTGGCCACACGGGTGGCGCGTGCAGAGCCAGAGGGTCGCGGTCGACGAGGAGGCTCGGGTTGATGTGGGCGTTCAGTCCCTGGGCTGCACTGATCGATGCCAGCATCACTGGGTGTAGCGCTAGCGCGATTGGGGGGATGAGGCTGTAGCGATTTGGAGCCGCGACGAGCAAGGTTAGGACTAGCAGGAACGCTCTTGAATGTCATGCGGCTCCGGCGTTCCTCCTGCGAGAGCGCATGGCCTGACACGTCCTCCAAGGAGGAAGAGCGATGACGAGGTAAAAGTTCCGAGGGAGATGAGGATTTGGAGGTGGTCGAGCGCGCATCAGTAGACGAGAGCATGGCGGGGCTTTGTAAACGATTGAGCGCGGCAATGCCGGGTGATAGTTCTGGTGTCATGGGGCTTGAAGTCACGTACGCGTGACGCGAACGACGGCGGGAGCGACTCGCAGTATCGCTCGAGCCGGACGCGGCGTCGCGCACATTAGTTGACGGGGGTTGGGGCCCGGTTGTTGAGGAACTGGTTGTTGGTTGATAACGGACAGGCGAGGGGGAGTTTGAAGGGGACGGCGAGGATGGGTCCGATTCGGCGAGTGAGGCGGATCGGCTGTTGGCTTGGGAGCTACCAAGCTGGGCCCAAGGATATGGGCTGGGCGAGCGAGAGCGGGCACCTGGGGGTAGAAGGGTCAGCAAAAAGAGCGAGTGAGGAAGGTACGGAAGCTGGGTAGCACGCAGTTCAAGTGAACGTACGAGTCGGAGAGGCCGGGAGCGAGACAAAGTTGCGGTCGGAGAAGAGGCCATCGTCCATAGATCGCTGTACAAGCATGCTGTTGTGGCGCGCGGGCGGGGGGGAGGAGGTTCAAGGGGACCAGTAGTGAGAAGCGAGGCACTGTCAGCTCATGGGGTTCGAAATGAGGCGTGCTGCATCCCGTCCCAAAAGTCACCGACTTTAGATTTAGGACCAACACCAGCGGTGCAGTGGAAACTTACTGTTCTTGGGCCCGGCGATTGAGCTCGGACCAGCCTTGACGCTCAAAAGCTTGTTCTTTGCTGAAGCGTTGCTCGCGCTGGGATTGGAGGGCAGAGAGCGCCTCAAATTGTTTAGAGGTGATGTGACTGCTCTGCTGCTCGGGGGAGCGATGGCTAGAGCGGGGGCGGTGGTATGGGGCCATGTTCTCCCAGTCGACGGGGCTGTGGGGGCGGCTGGCGGTACGGCTATGCGGGGCCGACCGCATGTTGATCATGGACCGGGCCTTGAGGCTACGGGCTTCTGCTCTTGCGGCCCGGGACTGGGAGGTTGAAGGACGAGACCGGCTTGCATGGGAATCAGGGTGAAGGAGAAAGGCCATGGAGGCTTGTTCCAAGGCATTGGATTTGCCTGGCATCATGGCGGGCGCCGAGGGGCGGCGTAAGAGACTGCGGCGATCGATGTTGGGCGAAGACGCGGACGGCTTGGATTGGGTATAGGCCTGGGCGTCGCTCTGGGTTGGCGCGGAGAGGCGACCACGGCGGGCATGCACACTTGTGGCGGCTGTTGGGGTTGAGGTGGTTGCTTGGGGCGGAACCAGTGAGGCACGGCGTAGAGGCGCGGGGTCTGGCGAGGCGTGGCGTAGCGGGGGTTCGTTGATATGGTGGGCACGTTGAAGTCTGCGCTGCTTGGGTTCAGATGGCGGGGAGTCAGAACTGGAAAATGCAGCACGGGTGTGACGGAAATTGGGCATTGAGCGACTGGCCAAGTCTGCACGCTTGACGCGCGCACTGGTAATATTGGCACGCTCAGCCATGGTATCGGAAGCGTGGCCCCTTGAGTCCGATGGTGAAGGACGGGCGACAAGGCCAGTAGCTCTGTCCAGAATCTGCGTTCACGGAGTGGAAAAGGGAGGAATTTGGCAGGTCGATGAGGCGACGCCTTTGACAGGGCGGGGAAGAGAGAGATGGAATGGCATAGAAGGTCGCATCGGGGAGACCGGGGGCAGGGGCAAGGGCCAAGGGGGTAGGAAGATGGGTGGTTGGGATGAGCACAGGACCTGGGTGGGGAATGCCGGAGGAGTCGGGTGCAAACTGCGAGCCGCAGAGGGGAGGGTATAGAAAAGGGGTAAAGGGGGGAGACGGGAGCTCGTTGATGATGGCCAGAAGGACACTGTTGGGTGCTCTGTGGCCACGCAATGGGCTCGGAGCCTCTGGCGTCCGGGGGAGGGGCAGAAAAACTGACACTCGATTGGGTGGCGGCGGGGATGGGTAGCAGCCGCTCCCGGTCTTGAGGAGGAGCAGGCAGCCCCGCTCGGGGGTGAAGCCGGTTTGAAGCAAGTGCCACCAATGGCTCTTACACGTGACAAGCAGTCCAAAAGTGGCAGAGCACAAGCGGTCCTCAGCGGTTGGGTCGATACGAGTGGCAGCGGTATCAAACGGTAGGTCGGCAGGGCGGTTCGACGGTAGGTAGACGGCCCCTTCCTGGAAGACTGATGATAAAAAAAAAAAAATATGATGGAGAACACACGCCACCCTGCGCATGCGCGGGCGGAGGCGTTGAGGTGTGATGCGTTGTGGCGGGAAAGAAAAGTGCAGGCACCGTGCGTCGTGTGTGTGCGTGTGTGCGTCTCTCTCTCTCTCTCTCTCTCTCTCTCTCTCTCTCTCTCTCTCTCTCTCTCTCTCTCTCTCTCTCTCTCTCTCTCTCTCTCTCTCTCTCTCTCTCTCTCTGTCTGTCTCTCTGTCTGTCTGTCTGTCTGTCTGTCTGTCTCTCTCTCTCTCTCTCTCTCTCTCTCTCTCTCTCTCTCTCTCTCTCTCTCTCTCTCTCTCTCTTTCGCTGCGGGTGTTCTCTCTATTATGGCCAATCGGGTGCTTTTATGACGACGAGTGGCGACAGCGGCGACGGCGGTTTAGGCAGGTCCGTTGAGGGAGGTGGTAGGGACGGTCGCCGAGA
>NW_001865040.1:2300722-2368950 GCF_000002865.3 Monosiga brevicollis MX1 | reverse complement strand
TGGGCACGGGCAGGATGGGGAGGACATGGCGCGGCGACAAGGCTTGTGATGGTCATGGCAGTCAATGGCATAGCACGGGCCCATGGGGTGTTGTGCGCGGTTCAAAACAGGCGTCAAGAATTCTTCGTGTGGCACGAATCAAGACCCGGGCGCAATTTCCAGAGGAATCAAGCATCCACGTGTGCGCATGCGCGTGCGTGTGTGTGGGATCTTACATGCGAACCTGACGATAGTGAAGCAGCGGGGGCAGACCAGGGCAGCAAATCGCGGTCGGCAGCGCTACAGCAGAACGGCAGCTCGGCGGCGGCAAGAGGGGACGCATGTTACCAAAACGACCAAACTCGGTGCCGATCAATTTTTGTTTGGCCCTACTGAGGAGGAGGTTGGGCAAACCTAGTCCGACGGAGGGTTTGTATGGGCAGGCTGGGTTGTTGGCGTCGACTTGTTCGGTGGCAGCTGACGACGACGACGACGACACCAACGACGACGACGGCCAAGAAAGGCTGCAGCGTGGAATGTGAGTGAACACTCTCTCACTCTCCCCCCTCTCCGCTCCCACGTTTTGTTGCGTTCCGCCCACGGGTGCCAACCCTTTGGTGGGCGCCTTGTGCAAAAGGTCATGCACGTAGGCACCGGAACCCTCGAGTTGCCGGGCGGGTGCATCGGAATTGCAGTCGTAGCTGGTCATGACGCAGCCCACCCTTTAGCGTTGTTTTTTTCCTTTTTTTCCTTTGTTGCTCCTTTATGCCTCTTGATTGCTTCTTCAAACGACTACAGCATGATCCATTCTAAAGGTACATCACCGGCGCTCGATTGCGCCGGGTGTCTGCCACGTGGTGTGGTGCTGTGACGCGCTTTTGCACAGGGGCAAGCAAAACCTGATTGACCCGACTGACCCGAACGCTCCAAACATGGCGCCCAACAATGGCAGCGCCTCGCTGACCAGTTGTGCCCGGTCCGAGTCCGAGACCAGGCACTGCACGAGTAACACGTGCAACATGCACAACTCCATAAAGGACCAGTCAAGTTCATCAGGGATGCTTGGAGGAATGGAGAGCGATGGCGAGATTGCGAGATAGTGTGCAGAAGAGCTGGATGTACATCGATGTACGAGAGTTACGTCAGAGAGCTGAGACAAAAGGAGGACTGCTTTGGAGGAGAAGTCGACCCATTTGTCCTGAATGGGATGGGTAGGGTGGTCATACTGCAGAATTCTAGTCCCATTGCAAACAAACGCTCGGAGCCATCACCCATGCGTGTAACGCATCCTCTCTGCCATGATCGTCCTCGAAGCTGTACAATTTCGCGCGTGTGCTGGAGCTGAGTCTGCTGGCCAGCTTGCACAAACACACGCACACACACTCTCACACACACGGAAAAAAAAAAGAAAAATAAGAGAGATTATTGTCCCTCAGCAAGAGAACCCGAGCACCACGTTCCGAGCACGGACGCCATGGGCAGATCCCACTACGCGGTGACGGAGAAGCCCTGTTCCCGCACAAAACGAGTCAGTTCAAGATCATCCAGATCCGCCAATGAGCTGACAAAGTCATCCATGAGCGCAGCCGTGGCACTGGCCCCCGTCCGCACACACCAACTGAGGCGGCCGAGCCAAAGGACATGTGCACCGGCAAACCACAGAAGCACACAAGAAGATCATGATACAAGGAATCAGGTCGTCGTCACAAACCAACCACCAGCCGCAGTGCCATAAACATGGCCGAGATACAGATTTCCACAAGGACATAAAAAAAAAAATGCAGGCCAAAACGTCGTGAGAAAACCCAACGCCACGCTGTAACCCCGCCACCCTCCTGTGACCACGAATCACGGACCGTGTAAAGACGAGCTCCAAGCACAGTCGCTGGTTCTCAGTCAAGTCAGCATCTTCGCGCAATTCGGGGCTTGAGCTCAGCGTAGTCTCCAGCTCAGGCCTGCTCTGCTCCGAATCGTTTTTTTGATCCAAACGCGTTTGCGACTCCAGCCCCTGGCCACCGTTGACCAACTGCTCAGTACCCAAGCGAAAGGGCAGGCGCAGGGCAGTTTGAATCGCGTCAACGCTATCCAGCCGTGTCGCGCCTCGTCGACCGCCCATGGCATCGGGCTCACGCACAACGTCTAGCGCTTCGCGTGCAAACTCTGCATCTGCGTCCTCCTCCTGGGCCCCGAGCTCGAGCGCTAGCAGCGCCCGCGCCATTGATGCCCGCTCGTCTTCTTTCCGAGCCAAACCCGAGGCAGCCTCATTTGCGCCAGCTGCATGCGCCGCCGCATCGTCGCTCGCCGCTTCCATACCGGGCTCGGGCTTGTCCTGTACCTCGTCCCACAAGGCCGCCCCAAGCCGGGTGCGATCCACGTTGTACTCGGCCTCCCAGTACGCCGTCTCGGAGCGGTCACTGCGTGAGCCCAAGATGGGGGAGAGATCCACCGCTTTGGTGGTCAAACTGTCATCCGCCGCACGGCGCATCGCCCGCTCCAGGATATGCTCCAGCAAGCTGCCGTCCACGGGCGGAGCCAACATGTTTTCAAGGCCAAAGAGCTCGCCCTCACCCGGCATTGCCACGTCAAATACGGCGCGGGCCGTGGTCCGCCCCGTTTGCACCATGCGTGCCAGCTGCAATTTGTACACCTGCCGTGCATACACCAACTCCTCGAGCGTGCCCGCCGTCACGAGTCGCAACACCTCCACATCGTGTTCGGTTCCTAGCCGATAGGCTCGATCCTGGGCCTGCAGGTCACGGGCAGGATTCCAGCAAGGGTCGACAATGACCACCTTGCTTGCCGCCTGCAGATTGATGCCTTCACCTCCTGCATGCGTGGACACCAACAAAATGCGCTCGTCGCGCGCCTGAAATTTGGCCACCACGGCATGGCGATCGCGGGCCGAGACTTGCCCATCAATTCGCAACGGCGTTCGCCCTTGCAACGACAATGCATCCTAAGTCAAGCACACACCATGTCGTCCACATACAATCAGCGTGAGGGGAGGGGAAAGAGGTTTCAAGGTGATAAGCACACCCCAATCAAGTCCACAAGCGCGCCAATTCCCAACCTGAATAATGTTGAGCAAACGCGTCGTGTAGGAAAAAATGACGACGGAAAGTTGCTCCTTTTCCCACCGCGCCAGAAGCTGCATCAGAATGGCCAGCTTGCCGCACACGCTTGTGTCACCGGCCGAGGTAAGCTGATTGCGCAACATGCTTTGCATCCATGGGTCTTCCGGTTCAAATACTTTCTCAGAAAGCTCCAACTTCTACGCCCATGTGATCAGGCCCCAGTGAGAGGCGTGAGCACAAGGAAAGCCCGTTTTGTGCCGGCAGGCGCTTCCCATTCAAAGCGAATAAGGTGGGGTGGATCAAATTTCGTTTTGCCGAGTTTGAACCAATCCAACGAGCTGCGCGCACAAACCTCGGCCCGCACCACTTCGTCATCGTCGGCACGTGGCAACAACAACGCCGGGTGATTGCTCAGTTGACGCAACACGCTGATGACGGGGAACATTAAATGAATAACGGAAGCGCAGCCCTTCGTGCCTGCCGAACACAGAGTCATAATGAGACCAGAGTCAAAATGAGACGACCGGCAGAGGCGAGCGGAAGTGCACCTGGAAGCAGTGACCTACTGTCTGGTGGGCAGTGGCACTTGTGGCAATTGGGGTCAAGAAAGCTGCCACAACGACATACGCGACTCAAGCGATGTAGCTGGTGGTTCAGGTCGATGAAACTGGTGAGGCAAGATCGGCCCAGCGCCCGAGCATAAACGTTTCTGGCGACCAGACCGACCTGATAACAGCATTCGCTGCCGCGTTTGGAAGCGCCACAACGACGGCATGGGTTGTGCGTAGCTTGTAAAAGAGCCTGCAGCCCGCAGTTGGCAAGCCGACATGAGCCCGTTCGGCCGCTTGAAACTCGATGCTCCTAGGTTTGGGCGTGACAAAGGGTGCAGCTCACCTCGACATAGTCGGAGCGCAGGAAACGTTGATAGCCTGCCATCTGAAAGGGGGTCAGCTAACTCGACAGCGCAACGACGCACCCAGCATGAGACAGAGCCGGCCACGGCGGGCCGCCATGCAAGCAAGCATGAAAATACCTCGCTACACAGCAGCCAAAACTCTTTCGCGCGTCAGGCAGATGGGCAGGGGCGAGCATACCTTGCAAAAAACAACCTTTTCCTGCTTGACAGGCAGCTGACTGCTCAGCAGCGATTTGTATCGCTTGAGAGTAACGTCAGCCGTGCACTGCGCCAGGTGCAGCAGGGCTGCTTCGGCAGCTCTTTGCTGTTCCGCAGTGCGGCGAGCGGCGGCCGCGGATACGATGGGGCCCTGGAACTCACGCTTGAAGCGGGGCCAGGGGATCCAAGCCCCAGCCAACACCCAGTTAAAGATGGCCCAGAACTCGCGAAAGTTATTCTGAAAGACAGTGCCTGATAGCCCAAGACGCCGGCGGCACGTCATGCGGGCCAAGGCACGGTATCGTTCAGTCTTGTCGTTCTTCAGGGCATGGCACTCGTCCACAACCACCAAGAGCCAGTTGTGCTCCAAAAGCGCTGGCTCAGTTTTGATGCTGTCCAGGTTTGCTAAAACCACCTCATAGCGACCACGAAGAATATCGGGCAGGAGTTGTGCCCGACGCGCGCCTTGAAAAAGGCCCAGAGAAAAGTAGGCCCACTGGTGAGCCTCCTGCTCCCAATTGTACAGAACACTGGTCGGGCAAATGATCAAAATGCTGCCTCGCGGAACCGCCGCTGCCAACTGCAGGTCGGTGGCGGGATCCCCCGTCTTACCGAGGATGGCTGCCACCAACGCCAGGACCTGCACCGTCTTGCCCAATCCCATGTCATCGGCGAGCACAAACCCGGTCCGCTGCGTTCGAAAGAGCGCGCGGGCCATGGCTTGTACCCCCTCTCGTTGATACGGGCGTAAAAAGGCATTGATGCGACTCGGCACTTGGCAGACAGCGGCGGCAACTCGTTCCCGCCACTGCTGTTCCTGTTGACTAGTCGGCTCCGCCGTGTTCGGCGTACAGGCATGGTTGCCAGAATCCCCTACTTGTCCAAGACCAGCTTGGCCCGGTGGCTCGTATAGAAGAAGTGGTGTTGCTTGGGCGAGGTGTTCCGCATCATCAGCGCCAAAGGCAGGGCGGGGCTGGTTATCGAGCGTGCCGTGACGCAGCCCCAGGTCGACCGACAAGGCATCCACGGGGGCAGGGCTTTGACTCCTAGGGGCAGGGCTCACTGACCCGTCCGATTCGGCACCACATGCCGCACGAGAAGGCGCCTCCGTCTCCGTCTCGGTTCGCATGGTTCCCGGGCCGGCGACAACGGGATGGTTTGGGCTGGGCGGGTGGATACTGGCAGCCCCAGCTCGAGCCACACGCTCGCGGCGTGACCTGGGCTGCTTGGGCGTTGCCTTTGTATCATTGACCAAGGTTTGAGGTGGTGGTGATGGTGATGGAGGGCGCTGCGGTGGTGGCTTGGGGTGACTGGGGACTGGGAGTCGGTCCAGTCCAAACTCGGCCAGGCGACGCTGTTGGTGTTGTCGAGCCACCTCTCCGATTCGTCGTCCCTGTCGGATTGTGGCCAGCAACAGCCGTGAGGGCTTGGAATTGAGCAAAGCCAACAATAAGGTCAAGAGAAGGTTTGAAGAAAACAAAAAAAAAAGTGCCTGTACCAGCAGCGCCGCCTCACTTTGCTCAGGAGCAGTGAGGGCTGCGTCGCAGCCCGCTCGGCCGCAGACGTGCGGGTTGGGTTCCTCGCCGGGGAGGATGGATAAATGCGCGGACGTTTGGCGGGGAGCGGTGCCACCACGGAGCTGCTGCTCTGAGATCCAGTCCCTTGCCAGCCCTCATCATCATCGGAAGAAACGACCTGTCGGAGTTGGGGTTGGCGTGCAAGTGAAGCGGGCGATCGGGCTTGGTGGCTACTGGCACTCTCCTCTGCCTCCTCTTCTTCCAGAGTAGCATCGGGCGAATCCGGTTGAGCCGTCTCGGGCTGGGCAGGGACGAGTTGGGAGGCCGGGATCTTATGGATGCGGCCTTTGTTGGGACTACACACGCGGCAGCGTCGATTTGCAATTGAGCTTCAAGCATGCGCAAAGGCATGGCCCGCTGACCAGCGTGAACGGGCGGGGGGTGGGTGCGACTGGACTCACCCTTCAAAACGCACAAAGGCATCGAGGCGGCCCTGAAGGCGCACATCAACGACGTGGCACGGCCGCAAGGCCTGCGTCACGGGCTCAAGGGCAAGCCAACGGCCAGCTCGCACCGTCGCTGCCGTCAGCACTGGTGCTGCTCGGCCAGGCAACCTAGCTCATTATGCATGGTGAGCACAAGGCTGTAGTGTAGCAAATTTTACGCCCCACCCGCCCTTGCCCTTGCGTAAGGACCTACGCTTGTCTTGCCCCAGGCGGTCATGCGTTCGCGCCGCCGCCGTGGCACCACGACTGACTGACTTTGATGCGGCGTTTTCGGCATCGCTGCTGTCCTCGTCCTCGTTCATCGGCTCTGGTGCTTGCGACGCGCTGTCTCTGAATGCCCTTTAGATTGTAAGGTTGAGCTGTTGGACTGCAATGTCAGCGTGAACGTCTCTCTGATGACTCAGGTCAGCTGGAGCTGCAAACCTGTCGATACAGGTTTGATGTTCTTCAACTTGTACACGTGTTTTCATCGTGTGGGAGTTGGCGGAACGATCCGTTACTTTTTTCGATCTCTTCGGCCGTTGTCAGACAAAATGATCGAGTCGGCGCCGGAAGTCAGAGCCTGGTGGGTAACCGTGAAAGGACAGCAGAGAAAGTGAACTTGCCGTTGCATGAAGCAGAGAACTTGTGTTGCCTGCAGCAAGTGTCAGAACAAATCCAAAGGTGCACGAGAGAATCAACTTGCAACGGTTAAAATTTAGAGAGCAGACGTTTACACAGCAGTACGAGAGAGAGAAGAGAGAGAAGAATGAGAACGACCACAGCTCTCTCTCCTCTCTCTCTCATTTGCTCGGCGGTGTTGTTGCGGTTGTGTTCCATCGTCGTTCACTTGCGCGGACCGTCGTGGACGCTATCTGGGCATCGTTCTAGTGTTGAGCGTGGGGTTGCTGCTGGTGCCAGGTCCTTGTGGAGAGGCTGGGTAAGTGCGGTGTGGGGGCGCTGGTGGCCTGTCTCTCCTCACTCGAGCCCTGGAAAAGGCGCAGCACCAGACTTGAAGCACGAGGACGAGTTGGTTGTGCCTTTGAATAGGTAGCTTGCGACGCAGCACGTCACACAACCCCGGCCTCGCACGCTCTCCTCCTTCTTGCACCCTTGCTTTCACCTGTCGTGGTGCAGGTGATGGCAGCTTATGGAGCTCTTCAATCGGACCGACCTCACTCAGTCCCGTGCGTGTTTGTGTATGTGTGTGTGTGTGTGTGTCTGTGTTTTTTTATGTATCTTGTTTGTCGGTAGACGCACCTGGCCATCATGCCGCGCTGCGAAACCTTCGATTTCGAGCCATTGCAGCCAGATGCCGAGTACGTGCACAATCCCTGCTAAAGGCGCCAGGGCACCAGCTTGCTTTCAAACTCATGACCTATGTCGCGCCGCTGTCGTTTGTTTGTGGGCGTGCTATGCTGGACGGGTGCATTGAACGGTCACGGCAGGCTTGACGAGCTTGTGTGGGCCTGCCCCGTGACGGGCGAAGCCTTTGCCACCTACGAGTATGTCCCTGCTGTCCGGAGGCTCCCGTGGCCCAGCCTCTTGACAATCGATTGGAGGCATCTCACCGTCATCCCTGCGCCTCCGTGGTCAACGCTTACCCAGGGTGTACCTTGAGCGGATCACCCAGCTCAAGGAGCGCAAGTGGAGCTGCCTTCACTCAAGCAGCAAAAACCTGACCTTTGAAGAGGCCATGCGGGTGCGCTGCGTGCTCCCGCAGCATTCCAATGGTTGACCGGCTCGTTTGTCTCACGCTTCCCTTGTGGCGCCGTCCAGTCTGAGGTTCGGTTGGAGCGCAGCATCATCCTTCTGCGACCGTTCTTGGAGGTTTTGTGCCACATCTTTCACAACCATGCCCCTGACAACCTCAAGAAGCTACTACCCAAGGTCAGTGTGTCTTTGCGCTTGCATGCGCATGTTGACGCCGCCTCTCCCTTGCCTCGCCTGCCGGCCATGCTCTCTACTGTTAATCTTCCTTTGGCCTTTCCTCATTTGCTGCCACGTGGGGCCACCACCACCCATTTTGCTTGTGCTTAGGTCCAAGCTCAGCTGAATTGCTTTTTCCGTGACAATTGGCCTGCCGAGTACCCCGCCCAAGCCAAGGAGGCGGCCGCGCGCGAGTACGTCACGACTCGTTGCGGCAACGATTCTACCTTTTTTTTTTTCGCCGATATCTTCTCACTCTGACGTCGAAACCCTTACTCATGACGGTGGTCGTGCACTGCAATCGCCCAACTGACAGGACCGTCAAGGTTTTGCGCGGGGTATCAGGTAGAGCTTACACCGCACCCGCCAGATCAAAGCTTGCAATGAGGCCACCCGTGCAGACACAGCCTCAAACTCATCAGCTCTCTACATTGCTCTCCCTGCCCTTCCCCACCTTTTGGACGCTGTTGCCTAGTGGACGCATTCCTGGCCACAGAAGACCCTACGACCCTTGAATACGAGATTGAGCTGCCCGATGGCGAGCGCAAGGTATGGCGGATCTTCAGGCTTCTCTCCAGCCACGCCGCGAGCAACATTTGTAGCGGTGTAGTGTTCCTCATGGCAGGACCTTCTTAGGTCGTGTCTGCGACCGAATTGCGCCATCGTCCTGATTACACCATTACGCTCGAACCCATGCGACGTTTTATCCGCGTTCACACCCGCCGCTTTTACGGAGACAATGGGCCTTGGCTGGTTCGAGTACGTCGCATGTGGTTCAGTCCTGTTTACCGTACCCCGTTGCGCTCGTGCTTGTCGCCGTGCTAACAGTCCTGGCCGTAATTGTGTCACGAATACAAAAATAAAAAGACTGCGTTGCGTGAGCTGTTCGACATTCCTGTGGGCGAGGCCAGCGCGGCCGATGAGAAGAGTCTGTTTAGCGTCCGTAAGTCTCTTGCCTGCCTTGCACCACCCTGCAGCGGCACCACATCTGATGCTGCACCTTCCACTCCCTCAAGGCTACAACGAAAAGGCTACGGCATCTGACAAGACCAGCTCACGTAGCAAACCCGGAACCCCGGCGAAAAAAGCCAAGCGAGCGGCACCAGAGCTCTCCGAGGCTCAAGTGCGTTTGAAACGGTCGTGTTTGCTCAAACAAACCAGAGCAATGACGCGCCGTCCGACTGCATCTCACCGTTCCATGGCCTGGCAGCGGACATCCGGCGATTTCGATCTCACTTTTGCCTTGGTCAATCCACAGAAAGCAGAGGCAGCGGCCAAGGAAAAGCTAGCCCAGCGCAAGCGCGAGCGTGAAGCCCGCGAGGATGCGCAGCGTGTTGAGACGGCTTACTGGGTTGCTCGGGACGACATGGCTCTTGCTGATTCCCAACGTGTGTGGGATTTGCGTTTGTTTGTTGTTGTTTTCCTTCTTCTTTTATATGAACAGCACGCCATGTGTCGACAGCCTCGATATTTCAGTGCTCATCACATACGCACTCCTCAAACTGCTCCGCAGCGCTGCCTACTCTACAACGCATCAAGTACGCCGGTAGCGCCGAGCAATTTGAGCGCGTCATGGAGATCTATCAAATACTCATGTTGGTTGCCGAATCGACCCGTCACCTCCACCGCGCAATGTCTATCGTGATGGGACCCATCCGCTCACTTTGACGCCATGCGGGCCTTGGCAATAGGACCTTTGGGCCAGTCTTGGAAATGAGTAACTTTGTCGAGTATGAGTTTAACGTTTACGACTTGGACCGTGCGTTGCAGTCACCCCTTACCACGGGTCTGGTGGCCGATCTTGTCAGCTTTATGCTTGTTTCCCTGTGCGGCGACGACAGCACCGCCATTGATGTCACATTTCTGGCAGCCCCAGTGCAATCCGTGGCTGCCAATGGCCCAGCGACCATTTCCTTGCTGCTTCTCGAGTATCTGCGCGTTTACATACACGAATTTGCACATCGCGACATGCTCCAAGACTTGCATTCTCGTACCTTCTTCGATTTGTCGTACGTCATGACTTCTGAGCAACTGTAACCGCACTTTGAAACTCCTCTCCACACCCTGCCCTCCCGTGGTGAATGGTCTTCACGAACTGCCTTGCATTTCGTTTGGAAATCGTGCTCACAGATATGTGCACAAGCTGGACGTGTTCGGTTTCTTGGCCGTCCGGCTTTTGGAGACTGATGCCGTTCAATCAGCCATGGTGCAAGCCGAACAAGACATCAAGGCGGCCCGCAACGCGTGGTTGCAAGAGGTGGGCATTCGCTCTTTTCCACAGAACTTGAGTTGGTATCTGGGCCAAAGCATGTATAACTTATCAATTTCACTGACCCGTGTGTTCACCGTTGCAAACCTAGGCGATGGAAGCGAGCAACCAGCGCAAAAAGACAAAGGAAGAACTCAAGACAGCTCGTGCTTCACTCAAGGATGCCACCGATGTCAGTGTAGCTGGTACCATGGCCTCAACTTACTTCGAGTGTTGAATTTTTCTTCGTGTCTCACAAATCACCCTTGTTCGTTCGTGTACGCGGGTGGGCCGGTTCATTCTTGACGTGGTCGCAGTCCTTGAAGGATGCCTTGGAACAGGAGAAAACCACTGCAGACGACAGCCGCTCAAAGAAGCGCCAGGCAAACGTTGCCTCACAAAAAGCCCAAGCCGCCAAACAGCAAGCTGAACGCATGGAAGCCAAACTTAAAGATGAGGTCCGTACCTTCGAAATCACTGGCCCGCGATTGCGGGATTTAAACTGGGCAGTATTCTTCGCCATGACCACATGGCTGCACCTCAACATTGCATCTTAACTTATTTTATTGATTTTAAAAAAAAAATTGTTCGATGACATCGCTTGGCAAAGGCGTCGCGGCAAAATCAAGACGTTTCCGAGCGGGAGCGCCGGTTGCGCTCCACCATGCTCGAACACAGCGTCGTCTTTCGCTCCGTTTGCTTGGGCAAGGATCGTTACTATCGGTACGTCTCAGTGTTCAAGAGCAAGTGGCTTGGTGGACACACCGACCGGTTTTTTTTTTTCTTTCTTTTTGTTTTTTTTTTCTTTCTTTTTTTTGTTTTTTGTTTTCGCTTCTTCAATTCCTCATCCGAAGCAAGCGAGCTCACAAGGCTGTCCATTCCGTACCCTTGCAATTTGTGCACAACTCAACTCCATATTTGACATGGCGTGGCACCCAATAGTCAATACTGGTGCTTGCTTGGCTTTGGGGGCATTGTCGTGTCACCGCCCTCAGCCATGGACATTGAATTGCACGGCATTGTTCAAAAAGAGTGGGAGGCAGCACCAAAGCCCAAGGCGTTGAGTGCACTTGGCCGCGAACAAGCCGAGAAGAATGCTTGGCATGTTGACGCCAACGAAGGCTGCCATACCTCCATCCCCGATCTCGACGAAGATGTGATCAACTGTGCGTATGACTCGACCGGTCCTTGCTGTAGCACCTCGCTTGCCTGTAATCTAAATAAGGCGGTGTCGAGTTTTTAAACGCAGAGCCACTGCACTCATTATCACATGTCCGCGGTGCACGTTTTTATCCCGCTTACCACCGTCTTCAGGCGAATGGCGCGTGATCAAGGACCCGAATACCTTGCGGGATGTGGTTGCGGCCTTCAACGGTCGTGGTGTGCGTGAAGTGGATCTCAAGGAGAATATTGCACGCGTTAGTGAACTGCTCACTGCCCACTGGCCGAGTGTGTACGCAAGCCGCAACCCACCCATTCACATCCCTTGTTGCCATGGGCGCATGATCCCACAGTACAAAGAGACTGTGTCAGCAGCCTTTGCTTTGAAGGTGCCCCGTTCGTGCTTTGGCCGTGCCATCTTGCCCAGCGAGGTTTGTGGGCGCTCTATTTTATGCGCACGCGTTTGCATCGCGTCATCTATCATCTCAAGCTCCGTACCCTATCCGGCGCAGGATGCCTCTGCTGATGCGGAGATGCTCCATGGCTTTAAAGAGCAGTTGATGGACGCAGTGCGTCGCCTCTTTGATGCATCGTTGCTCGATGCCCCTGAGGTAGGTTGAAGGCTATGTGTCACATGCAAGCCCAGCTGGGTGTCTGCTCTTGTTTCCCGTAGTTCCGCCTCTCTGGACTGCGTCTTGACTTGCCTGCACTTGCTCGTTTTTTGCTCGCGACGACTCTCAACCTCCCTCTGTCCCGATGCTGGCTACTTGTTCTGAACCATGCTTTAAAGAAACATGATGTGGAGGATTGGCGCCAGCGCGTCGACGATGCCAACAACGTGCAGGCACTAGGCAAGCTTTTGACAGAGGTGCTGAGTATCATCCCGCAAAAGTTTTTGCGGAGCAAGCACAAGACGAAGACAAATGAGGGTGTATGCTTGGGAGCCAGCGAGCTCTCGCCGGAACAGATTGAGCTTGCACGCCGTGGTACGTCAAGTTTCTTCCTGCGCACCCGCACGCATGAGCATGTGCATGCTTTCTTTCCCTGCCATGCTGTAGTTTGAGAGTATATTGTCGGCCTGCGCATTTGTGCAATTTTTATTGCAGAGCTGCTGGTTCTACGCAAGCGAGCCGCCGCCGAAGGCCGGGAAGCTATCGTTGCTGAAACGGAGTCAGAATCAAAGGCCGCTATAACCAGCATGAACGGCAAGTCTTCCATGGAGCAGCGTGATACTCTAGAGGATGACGATCAAGACTCGCGCATGGATCAACGCCCAGACGATGACGACGACGACGACGACGACGACGACGACGACGACGACGAGAAGAAGGTTGAACAAAATGAAATTGAACAAACAGGATCAGGTTTGATCAACGGAACGGCTTCTGGTATGCCAGCTCCCAGCACACCGGTTGAATTTTTCCGAGAGGTGGCGCAGCTTGCCACCAACTGCGCGCAGGTGCGTGCGTCTGACCAGCCTTGTTGCCACGGTCGCCCTTGGCTGTATCGGGCTTGTCATTTCCGCCAACCAAGAAGTGGCCGCTCCCAAATGTCTTATTTTGCTCGATGGGGATGTCGTTGTGCCACAGCTGCATTTGCTACTCAGCACTTTGGATAGCAGCATACGCTGGGACTTGTCCATTCTCAACGCGCGCTGTAAAGTCTGTCGCAAAACGACGCAAGAGGACCAGCTTTTGCTTTGCGACGGCTGTGAAGGTACACTCATTATGCCGTGCTGCAGCTTGAGCCTGCCCCCTTTTTCCATTGCTGCTCTAACGGATGGCGCTGATAATTTTGTTAGATGCTTATCACATGTTTTGTTTGCGACCCAAACTACGTACGGTGCCCGAGGGGGACTGGTTCTGTCCCGTTTGCCAACCGACCCCGCGTAAACCGGCTGCAAAGCGTCGCGTTCAACTGGAGGAGGACTCTGATTCGGCAGACCAGGGTGCCAGCGGCGCAGAAGACGAGGAGCAAGATGACAGCGAGGAAGAACCTGCAGCAACATCTCGGCGTAGCCGTTCTGCCCGGGGCGGGCGGGCCAGCAAGCGCCAGGCACCTCGGGCACGCCGCAGCTTGGTACGATAACTCGGGCTGTTGTTTTTGTTGTGTCAGGTTCTGACGTCAACGAGTTTGAGTAGTGAGACACGGTGAAAGCAGCAAGAGTGGAGGGTTGTTCTTTTTGTTCAAATTTGTTTTCGTTGTCACGTCTTTGTGGCTTGCGGCTTGCAAAGCCCACGTGTGAATTGGACACCGAGTCTTCCAATTCTAGTCTGCATAGTCGTCCACTCTTGTTCAAAACTGTGCCGCCCCATGGAATATCAAACACGTCATAGCTACTCGCCATCTTACGGCCTGCCTGACACTTGCGCAGACCAAGGTCTCTTATGCCGAGGCCAGTGATTCTGACGAGTCGGACGGCAATGACAATAACGAGGCCCGACAAACGCGTCGATCTCAACAGTTTAACAAGGAGGAACTGGCGATTGCTGAGGTCAGGACGTTGTCTTTGTGGTGTTGTGTTCTCTCGGAATACGTTATCTCTCAACTTGTTCAAAAAAAAAACAAAAAAAAAAAAAAAAAAAGCGGGGGGCTCAAGCTGCATGATGGTGGATTGCAGGAGCTTTTGACCTTGCTTTTTGACGACGAGCTGGCTGCACCATTTCGCTTTCCTGTTTTGCCGGCTGAGGTGCCTGACTATCTTGAGGTTATTGACGAGCCCATGGATTTGAAGACCATCAAGGTATGTCTGTGCCGATCGATCCGGCATTCCTGAGCTTTTTCAGTGAGTCACGCTGTTTTGTGGTCGTCTCTCGCTTGACAGCAAAAACTGGACAACTTGGAATACCATGACCTTGCTGAGTTTGATCGAGATGTGGAGCTGGTTTTTCAAAACTGCTTGGAGGTATGCTCAAGTGGGCTCGCACCCATGTGTCTGTGCTCCCTCAACTTGAATGTCCTCACCCTTTCTTTTCCCTCCTTTGTTTTTGCAGTATAATGGGCCTCGTCATGAGCTGAGCAAGGATGCTCTCAAGTTGCGCCAGCGCCTGTCAGAATGGCGCGCCTCAATCAACGCCATCAAACGAGCCGAGTCCAAGAGTCGAAAAACACGCAATTCTCGACGCTAGCCATGTCTTTTCTGCCTATGACATGCATTATTGTGTGTTCTCTGGGCTGGCATTTGTCATGTGTCATTTATTGTTTGTGAGCCACGAGGACCCGACAAGCACACCATCAAGGACCAGAAGGGATATGAATTTAAATCCAGAAAAGAAAAAAAAGAAAAAACGAGTCAAACCTAATCCAAATCCAAGCGACACTCTTGCGCGTGCTGTGGGCACAAATCCGGCTTGCATTGCGCATTCAAGTGTGCCAGACGACCTTGTCAAATATGAGACCAAATACAACGACAGGTATGGCGTTGGGTGCGCATAAGAGAGACATAGGTTGAGATGAGGGCTGGTGTGGAAGATGTAAAAGCAAGGGGCAGAGACTTCCGGCCAGGCAATCGTTGGCTACATGCGCACTTACCACAAGGATACACGCCGAAGGGGCGGTTGCCCAACGGCTTGTGGCATGTCGCACAAGGACTGTGGACCGCCATGCAAAATGAGCATAATTTGAATCGAAATGAAATGGGGAAGAAACAACAGAGCCAGAATGCAGACACGCAACTAAATGTGATGCACAGATTACGTACGTGAGCTCGGCAATGCGCACGTTGCGATTGTGGTAGCGCAGTAGCCGCTCCTGTGTCTGTAGATTTTCTGTCTTGGCCAGGTTACGAGCCAGCTCTGTGCGTTTGCGGGTGGTCGAACGTTCCTTCCAGATTGAACGCAAAAAGTCTCCAATGTCACACAACTGACGCAGCGTCGTAGGACATGGTTGGGTTGGCCAAAGCAAAACGGAGGCATTTGGTCAGTGAGCAGAGAGCTGGGGAAATTTGATGTCGAGGCCAGAAAGCTCCGGAGACACACACTTACTCTCGTCTGCAGAGATAAAAGGTCAATGGCTTCGCGCGCGTCGACTTTCTATCAGAGTTTGACAAAAGATAGAGGTCAGACTTGGGATTGAGTTTTTGTGATCCAGATGCATCACCGTGGGTTATTGACGTACCGTTGCGTGCACCGCCAAGATCTTGAGAGATTCCTCACGATAAGTAGTCTTGAGCGCCTCCGGCGTCTCAGCTGGTGGCTCGAGATAGAGCTGCTCCAAGTCAACGGATGTTGTACCATGAGAGAGATGGGTTTGGTTGACATGTGCCAAACAGAAGTGTGCCGTTGACGGCACTCAAAGTCAAGGGTGGAAACCAAACTCACCTTGAGCAACATCATGAAGACTTGACGGCTCGGTCCCTCTGGAGCATACACATGAACGCAGTGATCCTCCGCTGCACGATAGTCACGCTCTTGATAAACGAGGATCTCGAGAGCCTCCTGGTGTCGTCCGATGCGACCAAACAGTACGGCCAATTCGATTTGCAGCAATTTAGCTAGACAAGCATCGAGGTGGCCGATTAAAGGTAGGAGAGGTAGCAAATCAAACTGCTGCAATGGAAACAAGAAAAAAAAGGAAACACCGAGGGGAGCCAGCCATGCTGTGCCGACGAGGACAAAAAAATGGTGGGGGAAGGAAACTCACAATCTTCCACATTGGACTTGATGCGTTGGATCACCGTGCCCGCTTCGTAGAGCTTGTTCGTCTTGAGCATCTGATAGAGTTGTTGACGGTAGGCACCTAGGACATTTCGGATGAATGGGATGGTACGTTACGAGTTGTGCGCGTGAGCATCAGACAATGCAAGCCTGCAAGGAAGAAAGAAAAAAAAAGAAAAAAAAAGAAAAAAAAGAAAAAAAAAAAGAAAAAAAAAAGAAAAAAAGAAAAAAAAAGAAAAAAAAAAAGGTGATGTGCAAACTCTTACCCAGACTGCCCGGCTCCATGCCGAGGTCAGCTGGTTCTCGGCGGTCTTGCTTGCACTGCTTGCGATAAGCCTGTTATGGACCGTAACGATAGCATGTTGTATAAAAAGGCCTTCCGTAAGCAACCCTCTCCAGGACAAAGTTGTGCGCCTGATTCAAAACTTTGAACAACCTTGGGCACGCACCTTGAGCTCTGGAATAATAAAGTCAAGGTAGGCGAGGGCAAGCTGGGTGCTGAGCTCGGGTGTCTTGTCCTTGAAGTCATCAATCACGCTCCGCAAGTAGAGAATCACAAAGTTCTGGATGGTAATGGCATCTTTATCAGCGGTGACAGGGCCTGCCGCGCGCGCCGGGAGCTGTGCTACTGTAGATTGCAGTGCCTTGCAAATCTTCAAATGGGGCACGCTGTGCTCCACGTCATCGCGGTCAGGTGTCAGAATAATTTCCATTGCCAATTCAGGATCGGACTTGAGGACATCTGGCAGGTACTTGAGGATAACGTCGATATCCTTGCAAGCCACCTCCATGAGGTAAGCGGCAACCTCGGTCACGCGCGCCACCTCATCCGATTTGGTTTTGGCATGAATCAACTTGAGGGACTGATCATGCATTTCTCGCGTTTTGTAGAGCGTAATCAGCTCTTCCGTCATGCCATGCTGTTCCAACAGTTGACGGCTCTTCTCGAGGTCGCAATGGTTGTTTGGGATGCGCATAAACGCCTTGGTCAGTGCACGCTTGCTCTGCACGGGTCGAGGCAAGCCAGGGCATGCAAACCAACACCATCCCAGTGAGTAGGTCAAAGAACCTCCTCTTCAGCATCAGCCCGATGTCGTTTGCGCAGCCTGGCTTGAATACAAAGGTGGCAAGATACAAAAGGGCCCAAAGTATGCAAAGTGGCAGGCGATCGTTGATTCCGTACCGGCACCTCCAGGTAGCATTGCAAGAGCATGGTGTCTGCCACTTGCAGGTCAAGTTCCTTTTGCTCCTCTGACAGCTCAAAATCCTGCTTGTTGTTGATTCGACGCTGTCGGACCTGGGAAAGAGGCCCAAAAGCAGAGCATTGATCAATGGTAGAGCGCGCACCACAGCGGAAATTAATGGATGCACGCCAATGAAAAGACGCACGTCCGTGAGAAAGTCTGCAAGGGCCACCATAGCAGCTTCCTTTTCCTTGTCGCTGAGATGCAGGTCTTGCGCAGGCTGTCAGATGCAATAGGTGCACGCGCGTATGTAAGATCGCTGGGATGCGACGTTGCCTATACCAATGTCATGACAGCGTTTATCTGTTGGTACACCCATGGGCCACCCGTCTGTCCTACCCTTTGCTGGTCCTGCACCATCCAATAACAGAGCTTCAGCGCCAGCTTAATGCCATTTGGCAACCTCTTCAGCTTCTCGAGGCCACTGCAGAAGGGCAATGTTGCGGGGTAAGCATACTTGCCGAGCAACTTTGACAAGCATGCTCCAGTATGCAGCACAATAAACAAGATATACGTACGCGTCAAATTTCTTCTCTCGGAAAAGCGTGTAGCCGTATTTCTGTTGAATGTCGGCCAGACGTGTGCTTTTGGCGTCTTGCGAGACATTCATCAAGGGCTGTGACATCGATGAGGGTACCAAAGCATTGAGCGTGAGTCGGAGTTGCATTTGCTGTCGCTCTGACTCCCCGTGCTTCTTCAGAAAGACGTGCTATATTCAAGGACAGAACGCCAGCGCACCGCTAATTGCTCCGCAAGCGGCCAGTTTTCTGACAGGCAAAGGTTCTCCACCTAGCCAGATGCAACGTTGTGTAAGCCTCAAACAGTTCGCGACGGCCATTGCTCCAAGAAGCCCCACGACTACACCGGTGGCCTCCGTGTGACCCACCTGGATATCCAGCGGCACCATGGCCATCATGACACAGCTATGAGGCAAGGCGACGAAGACATGCTTGTCCACGGTCATGAAGCGTGGCTCATCGGTAAACTTGATTGTTTGAATGTTTGATGTATGTAGCTGCCCCTCGAAAGGCTTGACATGAAACCCTCTGCAATGATTGAGCAGGACATTATCAAGCAATTCCAGGATGAGGTTGATTTTAGCATACAGAAGGCATGGTTGATGCCTGTCGGTTCGTTCAGAACTGATATCAAAGCACGAAGGGTGACTTGGTTGATGTGATACGACCGGATTTGGCTGTGCCGACACGTACTGTGAACTGATGCCAACAAGAAACGGTTCATACACATCTACGATGGCAGAACAATGCACACAACAATCAGGTACCTGCACCAAACAGAATCAAGCCACAAGTCGGGCTGCACGAGATCGGGCCTTTGCCGCGCACACACCTGCGGTCTTGGGCATTTGCTTCCACTCGATGCCAAATTTGTGGGGTTGACTTTGGCCCTGGAACTTGCGAAATATTGTGTTGATGGTCCTGTCAATGCAGATCATCCGTTGAGAGCAGCAGCGCTAGCAAAGCCTTTACGCCATGATCAAGCAGCGAGCTCGGGCCGAGCCCATTACGGATTTGCACTGGCTGCCATGAATGCTCACCCTTGCTCTTCAACGCCAATGATGTACTCGTGGTCTGGCAGGGGGACCACAAGGGGTTCTGGAGATGTGGTCACGTTTTGAAGCACCTGTGTCCGCCCCATGTTCTCCTCGTCCAACTATGTACATGAGTGCACAGGGCGCATGATTGGACCCGGCGGGTGAAGGAGAGAAAACAGAAGTGAGTTCATGGGCGACAAACGTATCATGCACTCGTTTCATTGGCGACCAGTATACAGCCAGATGGGTGCCGTGGGTGTAAGATGAGCATGTATGGCGGGCACGCACGCGCATGATGACGTATTCGCGCTCCTTTCGAAAGCTGAGAATGATGTCGCGGTCGCACCATTCCACCATGGCAGGGACATCCGGCACAGCAAACTCCTAGGACATGGGGCAGAGCGGTGAGTGGTTCGATCTGAGACCTTGTAGCAGGTTGAAATAAGGCCGGCCGATTGGACCGATCAACACAACCAGGATAGAAACAACCTTGCGCATGGTGAGCTCGTGGTCTTTGACTTTGATGTACAAGATTGTTTTCTTGCGGATAGCTGCAATCTTAACAAGCATGCGCTCGCGAGGTGGCAGCTGGGCCGTGGATCGGTGATGGGTATCAGCGCTTGGGTCATTCTTGACCTGCAGTGTGCACAGCAGTAAGTGGACGAATTGGAGTGGAGCTCGATGCATTGGGGGGCTGACAGGAGGGGGCACACCCACCTGCAGACTAGCAGCGAAGGCAGTGATGCCCTTGTAACCACTGAGGCTGGATTTGAAGCGTCGTGTGGCCAGCTCAAAGCACACCAAAGTGGTATCCACCAGCACCAAAAGGAGGTTCATTTCCTTGATGGCCTTGACCTGGCGGATAGGACTGCTGGAGGTACCAGCGTGGGCTTCGATGGTGACGGGCGCCAGCATTTTACAGTTGGGCTGCTCGCCGTACGGCACGGGATAGTTTTCGATGGTATAAATCACGAGTTTGTTGTTGCTGGTGCCAAAGACCAGCTTATCATCTACGCGAGCGAGCAGAAGCGGTTGAGCGGTGAGCGGCAAATGGGAAGAGAAGAATTTGGATGACTGGGAGGAAAGAAGCATCGGTTGGAATCAAGAGCGCACCATAGCTGTCAAAGGCGGTGAGCTCAAAATTGGTGTGGTGTAGTTTGATAAACTCGTTGGCCTCAAAGGCCAGATGACCCGATGAGCTCTTTGCCATGATGGCCAGTTGCGTTGCGCGCGCAAACCTCTTGAGGTGGAGCAAAGAACGACAGCAGAAAAGCCGCTCAAGCCCTCTTGAGAAGAAGGCACTTGTCGATCGAGGGCAAGCCTCACATGTCCCAATCGCTGCCGGAGGTGGTGCGCGAAATGGAGGCGCCACACGTAGGAGCGAGGTCGATCGTTTCTTGTTTCGATGGCACCCTATCAACCTTGATTACCCCTAAAGGTAGCCAAGCCCGCTAATGATGCTTTGCTGACGGCCAACAAGCCAGCGCCGCGCTGTTTGCTGCTGCCGCCACCGCACTGACTCCAGTGCCGATCACTCGAGCAACAGGAGCAGAGAGTTCAAAAGAAAAAAGCGGAACAGTGCAACAAAGAAAAAAAAGTGGAGAGCTCGCAGAGAACGAAAACAGTGAGATGGCGTCTCTGTCTCTCTCTCTCTGTGTCTCTCCGTCTCTCCGTCTCTGTCTCGGTCTCTGTCTCTCCGTCTGTCTGTGGGAAAAGTTGGATCAACGGAGTGATGTCGATTGGAACTGGTGAATCGAGGCACGAGTCTCCACAGCACACTGTCGCCTACATTCTGACACCAGGGTTGGCTGATCCTAAAAAATCAGAAAGAATCCGCAAAGGCTTCGTTCTGCAAACTACATGTAACCAAAAATTTAATCTCATTCTCCTTCAGAAGCAGGTGCAGACTTTTAAATCAGAGAAGATACTATCGAGCGATGGCACATCCTTCAGGTGAGCGCAGCTAGCTGACACACATGGAACGTATATCATGTCATACATGATCGTTTTTTTGTGAGCGAGCCGCATGTAAGTATCCGCTCGAACGATGCGCACCTCTTTGATGCGGTCCGCGGCCGCCTCGCGAACCGCACATTGAAGGATGGGCAAGTAATCAGCAGCCATGCCGTCTGCGGGCAGCAAGTCCAACAAACGCGAAATATCTGCAAGAGAAGATCCAATTGCATGAGGGGTCCATGTGCCTTGAGCTGCATAACTCCTTGAAGGTTTGGATGGCTACGCGCGGCGAACCTTTTCGGCTCCGAGCGTGTTGATGTAGAACCTCTCGCCGTGCCTGAGCTACTTCTTCAAGCGGGACTTCAGCACGGGGCACCAGCTTGCTGAGTTGGCAGCCATCTGTTTGTGCCAAGCACGCAGCCAAATGACTGGCCAGTTCCTCCAGGACCTGAAGAGGGGCAGCACGCATGCACCGACTCATCAGCTGCCCGCCGTGCGCACGGTAAAAAAAAAAAAAAAAAAAAAAAAGCGCTCATCCTTGAAGTACGGACCGTCGAGTCGTGAGAGGCGTCATGCAGCCAGCTATGAAAAGCTTGAGCATGGCTCGCCAACAGACCAAGCGCGCCTTCAACAACTTGCCCACCGCGCAGGTGCGCAATGATGTTCAGGGCTGTGGCACCAGGACAACGGTCCTGCAAGCCTTCCATCACTCTCCTAAAAGGCTCGACGAGGGCAGGGCGCATTTGCTCCCAGCAATAGGCTTGCAAATGCCGCAATTGCTGGGAACAATTTGGGAAAAAAAACAAAAAAAAAAAAAAACAGTGAGGGAATGGGACTGGGACGCGATGAGTCTACAACAAGCAGGGCCGAGCACAGCATGCATACCGCCAAAGCTGAAGCACTGCCAGCCAAGCCATCCGTCCGATCGGGGCCGTATGGTGATAGGTGGTCACACCAGGAAGGGCGTGATGCCAAATCAACGGAGAGGCGCAAATTAGGTGATCTGTACACGCCCATGAGCACGGCATGGTGAGAGATGACCCGCAAGCTCTGGACTAGACTGGATAGTATCCATGGGGCGGAGCAGGGGCCTTACCCGGCCGTGTCTGGCGTGGACAGGATGTGCAGTTGCGACTCAATAATGGCAGCAACAACCACATCCTGATCGCCCGGAGCAGAAAGCTCCCAGCTTGGCAACAGTTTGGTCTATGATCACAATCGCTTGTGTAAACAGACGGAACGATATGCCCCTCACGGACAAACTCCCAAACAAAAAAGAAAGAAGACAGGCTCAACTCACGCGCAACACGTGGGGAGCACGAGCTGCCATTTCAAGCAAAGTCAAAAGTTGGGCTGGCTTGATCGCAGAAAGCAAAGGTTGCAAAAGCTCCTACGCCCCGCAAGCCAGGAACGAATGTAAGGCTTGTCAAAAGCACACGAGCTCGATGTATGCTCAAAATGAGTTTTGTTGCGACCATGCTCCTTTGTGCACGGGGCCCCACCTCCAGTACAGCATCTTGATGATGACAGGCTAGCAAAAGCACGCCTGGCGCGCCGTCGGCGCGCACAAGAAGTTTAAAGTGCCGTCGAAGCTGTGTGTGCCGCACCAAATCAAGGTTAGACCAATGCGGCGACAAAGAGACAGGAGATCAAGCTAACCGTCGGGATGAGCTGTGAAGATTTAATCGCTGAAAACTGCTCGACGGGCTTGGCCGCTGACGTCCACTCCAATAACACGCCGAGAAGCATGGCACGGCCTCGATGGCCTTCGTCGCTGGAGGCCAACAGCTTCTAAGCACGGTGGGACAATGACATGTCACTCTTGACGAGGCTGGCGTCAAACTTCCCGAGGGCGGCTCGACCGAGCAAGTCTGCCCCACCTGAATCGGCTGAATCTCTGACTCGGTCAGTTCTTGCCACGCGGTAGGTACCGCAATCGCAAATGCCTCCAAAAGCGCCTCAATGGAAACTGCGATACAGAGGTGAGGCGATGTATCACTAGAACATGGGGCCAACATTGATCTCACACCAAGTCGCACTGACCGGTCATATTGCCGACATCAAGGTGTTGAACGAGCGCCTTGAGCGCATCGAGCGTGGCACTGCGCAGCCAAGGGAAAACAAGACGGCGCGCAGCATGAGCCCAAATGTGGCCTGCCATGTCTCTTACGAGGTTCAAAGCCGCGCTCACCTCGATATGTGGGTCGTTTGCAGCGCAGTCAAAGCCGAGAGCTAATCCCACGTGCAACAGGTGTGAGAACAAGAACACAATGCATCAAGACGAGAGGCAAGGAAGGCGGTTCAAAAAGTAAAGGAGCCAAAGAACAAGGATGCCATTGCTGGAAAAGCGGTGCGTATACCAAATGACCAAGGGCTGCCTGATGTGAGTCCCCATTGAACTTGTCGCCAGGGACCAGCGCTTGCAACTCTGACAGTTGCACTACGCACAAGTAGAAGTAGAGCTGGTGAGACAAAGCCAGTCACCCGAGCAGCAAAGCCTTTGCTGGGCTTCCTTGAAACAAAGTCGAACCGTTGGATTGCATGGTCAAGAGCGCGGCACGGCGCATCACCGAGCCACTGCTGGCATCGTCGAGATATTGGAACAGCAATCGACAGTTGGTTTGCCACTGCAGCAGGCACATGAATGACAAACATGAGCGAATGCAAGCTAAATCTGAAAGTGTCTCCAAGACAAATAGGGCGAAGCATACGTGGGGTAGAATGCGGTGCGGATCTCGGAGCAGCTCTCCACGGAGAATCATGTTTGTGTCATGCAAGACCTGCACCGGGCATGTGAATGAGTCGAGAAGACTACCAGGCTCTCACAGCTGCTGCCATGATCCAGATTCAGCGACAGGACATATATAATAAAAAATAAAAATAAAAAGCGAGTAGATTGACCT
This sequence comes from Monosiga brevicollis MX1, assembly GCF_000002865.3. Lineage (NCBI taxonomy): Eukaryota > Choanoflagellata > Craspedida > Salpingoecidae > Monosiga > Monosiga brevicollis. The sequence goes on along the minus strand of NW_001865040.1, from coordinate 2,345,130 downwards.
GGAGAACGTTGGGATGGGCACGGGGAAGCTGCTGGGCAAAGTCGTGCAACTCCTGGATCAGGGTCAAGACCGGAGTGATGATAAAAGTGCTCAAGCGGCATTCCCCGCTCCTACCATTGGCACGCCAAAGCGACGCACAGTATGGGGCGTGGGAAAACAATAGCGAGCGAGTGAGAGAGCCAGGCAGACAGCGATAAAGACAGCAACAGAGACATGTATAGCGTGTTGGGTTGGGATACATTTTAGTGCCAAGAGCACAAAACTCGTCACCAAAAGACCACCCACTTACTCTGTAAAGGCCGATATGGTAAGACGCTCGGCCGTGGCGGTCATACGAAGGGGTTGTAGGGCGAGGCTGTCGCTCCCCAACCAGATTGACTCGGCCAACTGGTCGGGATGCAATTCAGTGCCATCAAGATGCAAGGCCAAAGGTGCTTCGGGTGTCAGAATATCAGGGGCTTGTCGTTGATTGCTGTAGGTATACAAGACGGTATTATTACCATGACAGATGACAAAAATCTGCGGCATCACGGTAATGCAATTTAGTGAGGGGCACCAAGGTATGCAAGCCGTTTTGTACGCACACCATTTTGCCAAACATGGCACAAGTGCGGGGAATACGCACACGAGGTCCACTGCACCAGATGGCAACGGCAGGGTCGGGCAGGGGATAGGTTGACTTGGCCAGGAGTTGGCAACCATTTGCATCGGCGGAAAAAATCCAAGCGTGGCGAAGCGACGGGATGACGAGAGTGCAATGCTTGGGAGAAGAGGCCGGGATAGGCGTTGCGCCTTGATTTGCAACCCTTTGCATGGCCTCAGTGGCAGATAGGTGTTGCCGTGCCGTAATGCTAACGGTATTAAAAGCCTCGCCGTGCTCCAAAGCCATGTGCAAAAGTTGACGCAGCGCCGTCTCACGGGGTGCGTCTTGTTCCAACCTGGTGACGAGATGCTCGGTGCATCTGCAATGAGGCCAAGCATGATCGATGATAACAATGAGCTGGTGCAACAAGAGACAAGAGTGTCATGCGAGCAAAACAGGAGCTAGGGCTGGAGGTGGTGCAACCAGCATACGTCATGGCCGTGGTTTCAAGGACGGCACGGCTGTTGTCATCTGGTGGCTGGCCCTCGATGCTTTGGAGTGGAAGAAGAAGGTGCTGGCTACTGGGTAAGGGAATAGATGTGCGGCCGTCGACTTGAATCGCAGTGACGGGTTGATGGTGGCGGCCAATGGCAGCAGGTTCATGGCTGAGACTGTAAACATAGAGCTAGGGGCGTGCCGGGAGTGCTGTTCATGAGCCTGCGCGTAGCAAGGCTTAAAGGCGCCGGCGCGGGTACTTTTGCACATGCATAAAAAAAACACAAACCTCGCGCACAGTCTTCCGGACGACGAAGATGTCACCAAAGAGGTGGACGGCCAGGGGCGCAAAGGCCATATCTAACCGAATGGTTGGAACGTACGGGAGAGGCCAGTCGGAGAGCGGGTCGGCCTGGACGCGCTGTAGATGGGATTCGGGAAGATCCAGGAAGACGAGGCCGTCATCGCTGACAACAGCAACACGGCCAGTCGCCTCACAACTGCTGACGTGGTTGGCCACGGCCGGGACGGGCAGAACCGAGTGGGAGCCATCGATTCGGTATAACAGGACCAGGTTACTCTGCATCCAGCCACGGCGATGGCGCGAGGTCAGGTGGCGGGAGGTCAGGAGACGCTCAGGAACGGAGATCAACAGGCGGTGAATATGGGCAAGGTAAGACATGACATACCTCGCCGGGGCGGGCCTCAATGGTGATGATGGCGTCAAAGCTGCGAACGACGTGGAGAAAGAGGATTTGACCATACTGGGCGGTGATGGTACGAATGACGGGCGCGTCGCCCGCGACTTGCTCCGCATCGATGCGGAGGCGAAAAGAGGAGCGATCAGGCGCCCAAGCAGTGAGGCGGGAATTGGCATCCAGCGGGAGTCGCGGCGAGTGGGCCAGGTCCGGGTGATCCTTCATGCCATGGCTGCCGGGCCCTGAAGAGTCTTGATCCTCGGCCCGCAGCTGAACAAACATTTGCCCCACATTCTTCATGGTGGCGGCAGTGGCAAGGTGGTCCACTTGCGCTGCCCTGGAACACCACACCAGAAAGCCGGCCGCCAGAGGCAATGAAATCAACGATGCACGCATGCACGGGCAGAACGTGAAGCGATGATGAGCGGCCAAGCAGAACTGGCCAGAATGGAGAGCCGACGAGACGATTCCAAAAAAAAAAAAAAATTTTTAATCATAAAGAGGGGGACGTTAACCGGGAGGCAACACCACTGGAGCGAGGGAAAAGACGCCAAGGAGGCAGAGGCAGACACAAAGCACGGTCACCACCAAAAGGCACAGGCAAACGCACACGCACACGCACACGCAAAGCAGTAGGGAGAAGAGGAAGCGCAGCACGGGTGACGGACCAGCTCGCTCACTCGCTCACTCGCTCACGGCACGACCCGATTTTAAATTATGCCAAGATTAACACCCCTCCATTCTTAATACCAGGGTCCCTGAGGTCAAGTGTGAGCTTTATCACACTATGCTTCAACCAAAGCGTGGGAGCTTGATCAGCTTGGGAAATTTTGAGTTGGTGTTGGTTTTTGAAGTTATTTCGGTAGAAGATGCAGACTTTCACGCTTTTGCTTTGAAAGAGTTAATATAACTTGTAGAGAAGATGAAGCGGTTTATTGAGAACATGTCACGGTCCATGGTGCTGGTGATTCAATTTGCAAACACACAGCTCCACAACAAGAAAAAAATTAAAAAAAAAGACAAAAACAAAGCGACGACGACGACGACGACGACGACGACGACGACGACACGCGCGCGCGCACAGCTTTTGCGGCTTGGAACCGTTCTGCTCTGGCTGCCAGCTGCTGCACATTGGACGTGAGAAGGAGCGCGAATGCAGCGGGAAAGAGGCTGCGACGGTGTTGGCACGTTTCGAGAGGGTGTCTGGTGTGCAAACAGGCCTGGCCACGGGGCCTTGAGCTAGGTACGGGTTTCTGACCGACAGCAACAAGGCCGCCATGGCCAGCGGAGAGGTCCGGGGTAGCGGAGCGCCCGGGAGCTGGCGGTTTGCTTGCAACAGTGCCGCTATTCCTACTCGCAGCATGCATGATCCAAGCTGGGACGCCACCCCCGAGGTGATGACGGCCTTTCGCCAGCTTGCTGAGGTTATCTGCCCCATCCTTTCAAGTGCGTGCCGTCGCTGGCTCCTCCCCATGCACCCCACCAGGCCGTGTGTCTTGCGCCTCGCCATTTTTTTTTTTTTTTGGCGACCGGCTCGAGGCCTTTGAGGTTATATGCTCACCTTTATGCGCTTGTCAATAGGATGTAAACATCGGTGCCGACGGGCCAAAATCGAGGGGTCCTTGGCCGCGCTTGAAGCCCTGAGTGCACGGCTGCGAAGCCTCTTGCCGCGTGGCGCAGTGTCTCGCGCCACCTTGTCTGAATTTTGCCATGAACTTTTGCACATGGCCGAACACTCCGGCACGGCGACGGCGGGCATATCAGCTTCCGCAACCGCCAGCATGGACGTGGGTATGGGCATGGGCATGTCTGCAACCAATGCGCGTCTTTCGCTGCCCCAAGGGCCAGCAGCAACGTTTCCATCGACCATGCCACGAGCCCCGATGCCACCAGCGCAGCTACCAGATCTCCCACCGCTCTCACCGCTGCGTCCGCGCGCCACGGGCTGGGAGGATGTGGATTCCATGTATGTCGACCCCGAGTTTCGCCTGGCCACGGTGGGGTTGACCCACTTTTACAAGCACCGCACCATGGAGATTCGGCTGGCCTTTGTGGCGGGCTTTCGCGATGCGCTGGCGGAAATCTTGCAGCTAGGTGACTGCACCAGTGGCCGCCTCGTTGGGGTGCTTGACCTCGCGGGCCTCCTCGACACTCTGCAACAGTTTGCGGCCGAGATCACCGCCAAGTTTGGCTCCATCTCGTACGTTTTGACAGACTGGCGGCCCCGTGTCCATGAGGGTGGCCTTTGAGCTTGAGCGTGCAGCGTCTTGTTCTATTTTCTGCGATCTTGCCCTCCAAATGCAGTGCTTTCTCATTGCTCTTGTCTCGTTGGACTTTTGGGATTTGCAGGTTGGCTTCATTGCCAGAGCAGGATTTGGCATCCTTTGCCCAGAGCCTCTCAGTCAGCCCCACCGAACACGGGCCGGGTGGGCATGCGGCAGCACGTGACCATCGGCACCATGCACGCCCAAGCGCCGAGCCGGGCGTAGTGCGGCACCATCACGGCATTGCCAAAGACTCGAGCGCCACCTCAATACCAACTTCAGCCAGCGGGCCGGGGGCTACGGGCGAGGATGATCGTGCAAGCTCAGCAGGACCTTCGTGTGAGGCGAGTCGGAGTGCGAGCAGCCTTCAGCAGGCCAGCCCGTCTTGGCAGGAGCTTTTCATGTTCGCCGGGGGCAAGCGCCAGCACGAAATGGACACGGACAACGATGAGCCTGAACGCGAAGTCCACCCCCTCACGTCGACTATTCCCCCCAAGCGAAGCAAGCCCATGCATTCCTAAGGATGCCAATCATTGGTTTCGTTTTGTTTTCATTGGCACCCTGTGTGACCTCTTGACTCCTTGCTATGCGCTCTTTATTCCTTTTCTCTTTGTTTTTGCTGTGCAAAAATGACCAATCACATAATTAGAGACAGATACACACCCTCTTGCAGTGGTTTTGCAGTTGTGCGCAGACACTTGCCGAGTTAAAGTCTATTCGACTAGAGTAGTGCGCATTGGGATGACTTTATTCAAGAAAGACTTAAAGAGAGATGACAATGGATTCAGGTTCATCTTCAAGAGATTAAAGTTGCCGGAAATGGCAGCACGCAAAAGACGAGAACAAACCCTCTGAGGGCGCTATGTAAGAAAGCAATAGAACGCGGAGCTGGTCACGAGCACAGGCGGACACGCAGTGTCAGGCGGGATAAAAAAGGAACAAATTTCAGGCTTCGCCAGCAGCCAAGATGACGAAGCAAATCAAAAAAAAAAAAAAGAACATGACACGACAAGGATGAACAAGGAAATTTAAAAGACTCGCAAGATTTTTTTATTCCACCTGAGCAAAAACAGGAAAGATGACAGAGAAAGCTGATGCTACTTTGTACGCATACACACACACGTACAACAGACGGACAGACATGATACACACTGAACAGAACAGAGGGACGGGTTACAAGCCGGGAAGCTTGCCGCTGGCCCACAGTTGGTTGAGGACACGAAGGGCATCCGAGACAGCGCCCTTGGTTTCGTCAATGTGACGCCGCAAGTGCTCGTTGCGCTGATCCAGTTCACGCATGGTGAAGCGCTTCTCCTTTTGTGTCTTAATCTTGCCCTTGGATGACAGCATGGGACGGGTAGTAGCAGCACTGGTCGAAACGACGTCCTCATGAGTCTTGGACGGCTGTTGCCCTGAGCCACGCGCCATGGCCCGCTCGCAGAGCGTGGTGGTCGTTTGCGAGGGACGAAGTGAGCCCGGTGCCGGTGCCGTTGCCGAAGGCGCAGTGGCCGTGGATGTGACGACGGGGGAACGGGCGGGCGCGATGAGTGAGTTTAGGTCAAAGTCAGAGTCGAAATCGAGGAGGCGCTCGAGGCTAGCGTCCATGCGGTCCGAACGAGCGAGTGAGGCCGACGAAGTCAGAGGCGCCTGCTCCATGTCGCGCAGAAAGGCTGACGACACCATGGGTGAACGCAAGACCGGGGGCATCATGTGATCGCCCTCCGTCTCCAGCAGACCATAAAAGCTGCCGTTACCGGTGACCATGGCCGAGGTTACGGGTGCGCCGTACATGGATTGGTGTTGCTGTGTCGACTGCGTCTGCTCCACAGGAGAGGCGGGTTGTGACGGGCTCAGTCCAGTGCTGGAGCTATCCCAGTCACTGTACTCCAACGGCTGCAGCTGGTCCAGCTCCGGGTCACCGACGGTAAAAGTGACGCCGCTGGCGCTGGCGGCCGTTGAAGCCTCGTGCAGGGTGGTGGCGGGCGGGGGCAGGATGCCCCCGTCCACCTGCTTGGCCTCAAGCATCATCTCAAGGTCAAAGCCGGGTTCAGCTAGGGTCGACTGGAACAGCTTGAGGATGCTGTTGGCGTTGTCGGCGCTCAGGGGAGCGGGTGTGGGCGCTGAGGTGGCAGTGGTGGTCGGGGCCAAAGGCACTTGAGCCGAGGCAGCAGCAACAAAAGCAGAGTCGGTATCAGAGTCAAAGGCGCTCAAGTCGAGATCGTCAAGACCGGAGAAGCTATCGAGGAGACCGGCGGTGCGGGACAGGTCAAGGCTAGCACCAGAACCAAAAGGTGATCCAGGACCACGCAGGACAGGCACGTCGAGCTCTTGCAGTGACTCGGACGAGTTTTGGCGGTTGTTCAGGGTTGACAAAAAAGACAATGTGGCGTCAGACGAAGTTCGTCGCATAGCAGAAGACAAAGCAGCTAGGGCAGGGATGGAAGCCATGATGGCGGTTGACGAAGTTATCGGAACTGGGTTACGTTAGCAGCTAAAAAAACGGAAAGCGTCTAAAAGGGCAGCGGGGTGGAGTCGCCAAGAAGAGAAAGGGCAGTGCGACCAAACCGGTGAGCTGCAGGCGATGCGCACACAGTCAACAGAATGGCAAAAGAAAGAGAGGGAGCAGCCACGACACAGCCGATACAAACAAGGACCAGATCTCCCATAAAAAAAAAAAAAAAGCGCATGGCGCGTGCACTGCAGCTGCAGGCGGTCGCCACGACACACACACACACACACACCCACACACAAGAGCACGCACAAACGACGACGTTGAAACGTACTGAGGAGATGATGACCTTTAGAACAAAAGTCGAGATGTTAGAGCAGCATCTTGAAAACCAAAACGGCAGGGGCCAATACACACTAGCGTGTATGTAAGTGTTTCAAGCAAACAATACAATACAGGAAAGGGGGAACAATGCTCAGGGAGGAGGCGCGCAAGGAAAAGCGAGTGGCAGCGCGTTAGCAGGCCATGGTGAACCGGTCCAACAACGAATGACAAATCAGCTCAACGTGGGGTGCAAGAAAGGAAAATGAACCATTCCCTTTGCGGCCCCGACTCAAAGAAAGAGAGAGAGAGAGAGAAGAGAGAGGGAGGGAACAAAGGGAAAGACGTGACTAACACGATGGGCGGGTAATTGGTGTGTAACGTTGAAACGTTTGGTCATGAAGTCAGAGGCAAACCGGTCTTGAGACTGGTTCTTCTTCCTTATGTGAGGTGGCTTGATGTGGTCCTGCATCATGCCAAAGGGGGAAGAGAAGGGCAGAAGGTGTAACTGCAGCGAAATCTCAAAAATCCAACGAAATGGGGCGCATGTAGCTGTCGCGTGCAACGTGGTGTAAGTGTGCTATTTCGGGGTGTATCGCCTAATTTTAGAATATGCTCCTCCATGTTGGGCGGCACGAGGCTGGTTCGAGGTGGTACGGGGGTCGGGTCGAGGCGTGTATGGGGTTGTATGGAGGTCATTAAGAGGTCATTAAGAGGTTGTCCGGGGGTGGACGAAAAGCCGGTTTTGTGTCTGCGCATTGTCATCACCATCATCGCATCTTTCAACGTCACGTCACAGATCACAAAGAGGCGACGTCGATTGGGTAGACGGCATAAAACATGATCAGAGCAACGGGCCAGTTCCCTTTTTCATCCCCACAACATCATGCATGTCCAGGCCACAAGAGCGACTTGACGCCAAAAACAAGAAAGAGCTGTTTCCACAGGCCAACCAACGCAAAAGAAAAGGCGTTTAGTAGGAACGACCAAACATGGCCCAGTAGAGAGAGGGCTTGTCGCAGTCGGGGCAGATGCACTTCTTGCCCTTGGCATCCGAGGGCTGCTTGAAGGGGATGCAAAGGGACTTGGCTCCCATGGCCGGTGCCGTGGGATCGGCTGTCGGTCGTGGCGAAGCAAGTATAACAAAATCAAGGGTTAAAAAAAAAACCCCCCAGACAGCTGCCCGACCCTCTACGTTAGTTTGCTGCCTCGTCGATGGGAAACAAACGGGACATGCACGCACCAGGATTGGAGTTGACCGAGCTCTCCTTGATCTTCTCCTCGCACTCCTTGGCCCCGCAAAAAGGTGCCAACACCATGCACTTGTCATCGAGCAATGCCTTGAACTTGTCAAAGCTGTGGGGCCGAACAGAGGTGTCCATGTAAGACCAAGCCACCAGTTTATGTTTTTGTTTTTTTTTTTGTTTGTTTGTTTTTTGCCCCGTTGCCCACTGTGTGTAGCGCGGAGACATGCCCGTACCTCTCGGTTTGCTGAAGGTGAGCATCCCGCTCCGCCAGGGCCTTGGCGAACATGGCCTCGTGCACAGCATCCAACGCCGCCTGGATCGACAAAGGTAAGAAAAAAAGGTCAAGCAACATCGGCGTGCGGGGGCTCTGCAAAGGTCAAGCGAGGCAAGGGTCGCAACATACCGGAACGGCGCTCTCCAGATCTGCCATGGCCATGGTGCTCTTCTCGCCGTCCACACGGCGCACCACAACAATCTGCTGCTTCTCGAGGTCGCGAGGACCAAGCTCAATACGCAATGGCACACCCTACGCGGACAGCGAAAGGAGTTGAATGAGCCTTTGGGTACAGTCCCCGATCGCTACGGCAATGCTTTAACAGACAACGAGGCCTGACCTTGAGCTCGTAGTGGTTGTACTTCCACGGGGGCGAGTACTGATCCCGCACGTCCGACTCGGCACGCACACCAGCAGCCGAGAGACGGGCTAAGAAAAAGGCACACACGCCACGCGCACAGGTCGGCGAAAAAGACAAGACGTCAACGCATCAGCCCTGTTCACGCATCCTCACACAAACGCGCGCAGCCTTAAAAATACGTACTCTTCACAGACTCGCAGGCAGCCAAGACGGCCTCGCGCGTGGCTTCATCCGTCTTGCTGTTCAGGCCCGTGGGGATGATGATTGCTTGAATGCTTGCGACGCGAGGAGGCAGCACCAAGCCCTGTTGCACACAAGAAGCCAGCCCGTGGCTCACGTCAGGATCTGTGCGTCGCCCAGGCACGCCGCCAGCCAGCTACACTCTGCTCCAACAAACCTTGTCATCACCGTGCACCATGATCATGACACCGATCGTGCGGGTCGTGATGCCCCACGAGTTCTGGAACACGTTGATAAACTCGTCGTGCTGTCATGTTTTGTCACCCGCCACCATTCCCACCAATCATGAGCGACAAGTACTCTTGCACACGGATGGAGGGGCGCCAACCCGACCGGGCATACCTTATCAGGGTTTTGATACTTGATGCCAAACATCTTGGAAAAGTTTTGACCAAGGTGGTGCGAGGTGGCACCTTGAATGGCACGGCCATTGGCACCGATATACGCCTCCACGGTGGTCGTGTAGTCACCACCCGCAAACTTTTCCTTCTCCGTCTTGCGTCCCGGGACCACTGGCACCGCTAGCAGCTCCTCGTAGACACGGCGATACAACTCCAAAATCTCCAGCACTTCCTCATCGGCTTCCGGCTGCGCACAAATCGATCGAAACTCAACGTCACTCCACGCAGCACCGAGACGAGACGCATGCTTGCCCAGGCGAGCAAGCAGTCTGCATAAGGATGCATACCTTGGTGGCAAAAGCAGTGTGGCCCTCCTGCCACAAGAACTCGCGGGTACGCAAGAAGGGCGTGGGCTGCTTGAACTCCCAGCGCACGACGTTGCACCATTGATTCAGCTGTTCTCAGGCGGCAGGCGAAGATGTTTCAGCAATGAGACGGCACATCAAACCAATCCGCCCAGACATACAGCAAGCCACCGTAACAAGTTCCCATTGCTCCTGGGCACACAAACCTTGAGGGGCAGATCACGGTGCGACTGGATCCACTTGGCGTAGGCAGGATACATGACAGTCTCGGACGTAGGACGCACGGCGATTGGCTTCTCCAACTCAGACTCGCCCGAGCGAGTCACCCAAGCGACTTCGGGCGCAAAGTCCGCAATGTGCTCCTGGATGACCAAGATTATAAAAGAAAGGGTGGCTCGTGAATACTACGATGCATACACAATAGAGACAAACAGACTCAATGTGCAAGCACGAGGGACGCACCTTTTCGCGCTCGAGAGCCGCTTGCGACACGAAGATGGGAAAGTACGAGTTTTGCACACCACGAGCACGAATCTCGCGGTCAAAGAACTCCTGGATTGACTGCCACACACTGTAGGCCCAAGGGCGCAGAATGTAGCAACCGCTCACCTATTCGACATCGATCCCCCGCACACACCAGCACGCACGCACGCACGCACAACAAACCAAGTGAATCGGACCACTCAGAAAGTAGTTCAAAAGGTTAAAAAAACAACACAGGAAAACAAAAGAGCACGAGAATCCCACATACGTCATAGTAATCGATGAGCTCCGACTTGATGATCACCTCGGAATACCAAGCGGAGAGATCGGTGGCCTTGGGGGCCTCAACGCCCAAGCGAGTCTTGCCTGCGTTCCAGGCGACACTCTGAATCAGCAAAATGTGGTTGTATGCTGGAAGATCAGAAAAAGGCAATAGACACATCCACCCCACTCACCCTTCTCTTGCACGGGCTTAGTCTTGGCCTCCTTCTTGTCCTTCTTGGCCTCCTTCTTGTCCTTCTTGGCCTCCTTCTTGGCCTCGGCAGGCTTGCTCTCTTTCTTGCTGTCACGGGCGTTACCACCCGAAGGCACGGCCTCACCCGTCAGGGTCTTGTACTCAGCCTTTCAACGACAAGCCCCAAAAATGAACCAGAAAAAAAATGCGACAAAGAAGTGGTAAGAAGATGTTGGACCAAAAACACCCTCGTCGACTTTGGACTGGTTGACGGTTGTGAATCCCACCTTGAGTGCCAGCAACTGCTTGACCGCCTCATCGACGAGCGCCTTGTCAGCCTTGCTTGACTTGAGCTCACGGACCTGGTTGCCCTGGGCTGCCACGGCCTCCAACAGCGCAGCTGCTTCGGGCGAGGCTAAAACCGACCGATTCATCCACGTCCATCAGGTTCCGCATATCCAGGCGAGCAAACACCAGCAAGCACGTGCCAAGCCGCGTCTTGAGAGCTTACCAGCGGAGGTCTGGACTGGGGTAGAAGCGGCAGGAGCCGCTTCCTTCTTGGCCTCCTTCTTGGTCTCTTTCTTGCCTTCCTTCTTGGCCTCCTTCTTGCTGCCACCGGCGGCAGCAGGAGCAAAGTCACGGCCCGTGGCTTGCTTGAACTCCGCCTGCCCCAGACAGCAATGATGCCACCCCGAATGAAATGAGCAACATCAACAGCAGCAAACAGCCTGGGGTGTGCCTGTTGAAACCTCCAAGCCAGGGGGGCATGGGCACCAAGTCGTGGTACCTTGAGCGACAGCAGACGATCGATAAAGGGCTTCAGCTCATCCTTGCTGGCCTTGCTCGCCTTGAGATCACGAATCTTGTCGCCTTGCACCTGAATCTCCTTCTCAATCTCAGCTGGACTCCCACACAAAAGTAAGCCAGTGAAGAAGGGCAACAGCGAGACCCACGTCAACAACAAAACATTGAACCAGCATTTTCAGTGGTAAAACATCTTTCGCGGTTCGTACCGGTGTCAACGGCTCCCGCTGCCGCAGCCGGGACCGCGGAGGAAGCTGTCTTGCCGCCCTTGACCGCCTAGGACAGGGATCTCAAAGGTGAGGCCCGCCACCACACAAGGACAAGAGTGCCCAGCAAACCAAAACATACCATGCCCTCGAGTTGTGCCCGCAGCTCCTTGAGGCGCGCCTCGGCCGCCTTGATATCCTTCTTGTCAGCCTTGGTCTTCTTCATGTCCGTGACGACGTTGTGCTGGCTGGTGATTTGGTCCTCAAGTGCCTTGTACTCATCAGCCGACACTGTCGTGATATCCTCGCCCTCGCGGTGTGCGATAAAGGTCTTCTCGTGACCGTCCGGAATATAGATCAACGTCAGGGGCTTCTCCAGCAGCTTGTGGTAGGGCTTGTCGCAGATGAAAAAGCCCTTGCGGTTGAGCTGGATAATGTGACCAGGCTGAAGCTCAGCAAGCTGGGCCGTGCCCACCAGATCAATCTCAAACTCGCTCTTGTCCACCAAATGCGTTGTCACATCCTCGCCCTTGGGCACAAAGTTGCAGTCAATAAAGTACGTGTACTCCATGGCCTTGATGGTCACCAACTCCTCAGCCTCGCCGGCCGCCAGGAAGGTGTACTTGGCCGTCTTCTTGTAGTCAGTGTCCTCGGGAGTCACGCGAAGAGACAGGGCCGTTACAGTCTCCCCGTCCTTCTCAATCTTCTCAACAATAGCGTTGCCCCAGTTCATGAGCGTCACCTTCTCCCCCTCTTGCATGAGACGGCAGTCGGCTTGCTCCAGGAAGATCTTGGGGCCGACCACGACCTTGCGCGAGCCAAACTCGGGCTTCTTGGGATGCAGGGGCACCTCAATGGCGTCCACCTTCTTCTGATTGACCACCGACACGGTGACGAGGTCCTTCTGCTCCAGCGCCGTGAAACGGGGAGCCACGGGGTCAATCACCTTCTTGTTAACGGCCCAGATCTTGTCCCACTCCATCTGCACGGCCGTCTTGCTGGCGCCTTGCATGAGAATAAAGTTGCGAAGGCCCTCCAGGGTCATGCCGTGGCGCAAAATGCCGCGCACAGTGGGGAAGCGAGGATCGGACCAGCCGTCGGCAATGCCCTGCTTGACAAACTCGGTCAGCTGGCGCTTGGACATGACCGTCTTGACCATGTTCAGACGGCTAAAATCCCAGATCTTGGGCTTGCGCAGGCCAAGCGCATCACAGACCCAGTAGTACTGGGGGTCACGCTCGTGGTACTCGGTGGTTCGTAGGGCGTGCGTCACGCCCTCGATCGAGTCCACAATGGGGCAAGCAAAATCGTAAGTGGGGTAGACTTTGTACTTGGTCCCCGTGCGGATGTGTGACTCAGGCTTGCAACGGTACATGGTCGGGTCACGCATGGCACCATTGTTATCGTCGTAGCGAATCTTGGCGCGAACAATGCATTGCTGACCGAGCTCGGTACCGGCCTTCATCTCCTCCCACATGGCCAAGTTCTTCTCCACCGAGTGGTCCCGGCAAGGAGACTTCTGCTTGTTCATGCGTTGCTCGGCCATCACTTCCTTGGGGCTGTTATCGACGTAAGCCTTGCCCAGCTTGATCATCTTCTCAATCTGCTCAATGAGGTAATCAAAGTGATCGGACGTGTGGCTAAACTTGTCGTAGCGCACGCCCAGCAGCTCCAGGTCCTCAAGAATCACCTAATCGCATTTTGAACAAGAGGGTGACGGTTGGGTCAGCACACAAGTGGGCTAATCAAAAGTCCTGGCCACCGTGTAGCGGTGGGATCGAGGCCATGCAAATTTTAGGGTGCACAAAAATTGCGATCCATTGTTGACATGTGGGGGCGTTGAATGAGCGCAGCGGGTACCTTCTCAAACTCGGCGTTCTCCTTGGCCGGGTTGGTGTCATCAAAGCGCATGAGAAGCGTGCCATTGTATTTGCGCGCAAAATACTCGTTCAGCAGCGCAGCCTTGGCGTGGCCAATGTGCAGGTAGCCGCTGGCCTCGGGCGGGAAACGGGTCACGACCTTGCCGTCCTCGGCGCCCTCGAGGTCCACAAACTTGCCCTGATCGGCCTGCTTGACACGGGGCGTGTCCTTGGCAGCACCCTTGCCCTTGCCTTCGGCGCGGCCCTTGGAGGCGTTGCCCTTGTTACCACCGGCCAAGGCCTTTTGAAGCTGAGTGTATGCAGTTTGGAAGGCAGCCTGGGTGCTGCAGGTCTGGATCCAGCGGTTCAAATGCTTCAGACCCAGCTCACCAGCCGCGCGATGAAACAGGGCACAATCGGTGAGGCCGCCAAAGATGGCTGCGTCGGCCAGCGAGGGCTCGTGCTCATTGCCCAGGAAGAAAGTGCGACGGGCAAGGTGGGCATCGAGCTCCTTAAACTGTGCGGTCAGATCGCCCTGCTTGGTACCGGCAATCTTGATGCCGACATCTACCCAGTGATCCACCTGTGTCTGTTCAGCGGGGGTGGTGCCACCAAGCTTGGGCTCGACCAAGCGACCGAGGCACTTGATGACAGTAGGCACCTTTGAGAAGGAAGCTCCGCTGCGAGTTGAACAAGACCATCATGCCGTTAGCATGCAAACTTCCAAGGGGAGCCATGGCCGGGTCGCATGGCGCATCCAGCCAATCACATTTGACTCACTCGGCGTTGAAGGCGGTCGACTTGGCACCCTTGTTAACGGTGATCTTGCTGCCCAGGTGCTGTCCCAGGATCAGTAGCGCTGTTGTACCCCGGATCGCATTTGAGGTGCAGGCATGCGTGAGATGGCATCAGGAAGTTCTCCCGCATTGCCCTGCACACGGCATCGAGCAACTCACCCGTTGGCGCGTCTTTTGATAGATCCAAGGTCGCCATGGCTGTATCTAAGAAGAAAAGAAATGCATCAAAGGAGAAGAGGAGGGGAAATGCATGCCGCATCAGTCAGTCGCATGAGTGGTTCGCGGTGGTCGTGCGAGGCGAAGACAGGGCGACGCGTCGGAGCAAAGCACGTGGCGACTTTGGCAAAACGACGACAAGCTCGGCCAATGAGCAGAACGACGAGACACGCATATAGCCCACAAGAACCCAAAACACCCTTCCCCTGCTTCCCCCTGTCCTTCCGCCCCACCCTGGATTCACCAGACTTGGCGTAAGTCAAGGTGCAAGAGTTGGCGCGCGAGGGCATAACCAGCAGCGCAATCCGCTCCAGTGATGAACAGCGGCGTGGTTTTTCCATTCCCACACATGCCACACCCATATCAACCCATGCCTGCGGTTCGACACACGCCAATGGCCAAGCCCCTGCCCTTGCCCTTGACCTCGCCCCTCCTCATTCCCAGTCAAGACCGCTCTCCCTCTCCCTTCTGCACCATCACCCCCGCTGCCCTTGACCGCCAGCTGACACACATGGCCACACACACACACACAGAAGAGAGAGCGAGAGTTGTTACCGCAAACAAGGCACAAATGAAAAATACAAAGAACTGCTGGTGTTTTTACTCCTACATGTACCTCTTTGACATTCAACGCGACGACAAAGTATCCCTGAAAGACTCTTTGATTGCTGCTCAATCTCTTCTTCACTGTACGCTTATACATGGTCACCTTTTCCACAATCACCTCCTTCTCTGAATCTCACTACCTCTCGATCGCTCCCTCTGTCTCTCCAACTCGCCCACACACCTCTCTCTGCACAAAAGAAAGAACATCAAAGAACAACTGCATGTTCGAACAACAGTAGAGAGAGACAATGCAAGCAATACACAAGCATGTGGGCTCATAGAAGGATAAAGTGTGATGGATATCACACTACCACTTGGACGGTTATTTTTTATTTTTTTTTTTCTCTCTCTTTCGCTCTCTCTCTCGCTCTCTCTCTGTCGTCGTTCTGTCGCTCTGTCGGATCTTGGCTCGATCGATGAGGTCATTGCTGTATCGGGCAGAGCCGAAGGAGGTGGGCAGGGACGGGGTGCCGGTAGTTGAGGCTAGGTAGGCAGGTCTGCTGTGATTCTGGGTCAAGATAGTCACGATGCCCAAGGTACGACAGCTTGCCAGAATCGATCGATCTCTCAAACGGGACTTCTCATGACCTCGTCAGGATCATGATCGTCTTGATTCGGGCCCGTGCACAATCTCATCCTGCCACATGCCCTTGGCACAATGACACTTGATGCCAACGCTTTGAAACTTCATCAGGGCACGCCCAAAAACTCGAGTGGCTGCCCGACTCCCGGCAAGTTTTTGAACGTTTTGCACCTCCTCTTCATTCGCCCACTCTCCTTGTTTCCGCCTTCGTGCTCCCTCACCCCCTTCCACCAATCGCATCGCATAGGCTGTGATGGCAGGGGCCATGCCACGGGTAAATTTGAGACTCATTTTACGCTTTCCGGCTGCCCCAACGTCAAGGGGTATGCCCACCGCACCCTGCGTCGGCCGCCCCGCCCCCCTTGTAGCGAGATGGCTCGGTAATCGCGATGACGCCACAATTGACTCACCCTTCTCCGCCCACACGCACTCGCAATATCAGCCGTCGGCCAGTACCCAGCACTGCACCTGCTCGCCAAAGAACTGAGAGTCGCTTGCGCACAGTCGATCGCGCCAGAAGGCGCACGCCGCTTCGGCGTCGCGTTCACAGCGAAGGCCGCCCAGCACGCTCCAGCCATCGCCCAAGCGGCTTTGTGGATGTACAATCGGTGCGATCTCATTGCCAGTGCAGTCTTGCTGCATCCTGCATCACATGCTCGGGACACCTCACAAGGCCGGCGTCAAATACTCCATTTAGACCAATGCTGATTCATCCCCAATCAAAGTACCCTCGCCACGCCAAAGGGCCCGTGCTGGTCAGTCTCCACCCCCCCCTCTGACGCCCTGATAGTTGGCACCAAGTCTCAACCACGCTGTGTCACACCCTCCTTGGTAATGTAGTTTACGATGAACTGGAAACCGTGAGCCTCAAGGATGAACACGCGAAGCTTGACAGCGTCCTGGCCAACATCACCACCGCGCGCAATGACGTATGACCCTCACCCGCATACCCAGCACATCATTACGTCGGCTTCCGCCGTTCATGACCGTTGCCACACCCTGCACCTTTAGCCCACCCACGAGCCGACCACAGAAGATGCTGAGCTCTTTCGCCTCGCCTCAACTGCCATGATCGACAAAGGTGGGTCGATAACCCTTTTCAAACCCCGCTGGCAACGCCCCATGTCCTCTAACCCCACCAATCGATGCAATCTGATACAGCCATCGCACGATCCGAAGTGCAACGCACGCGGGCACACGAAGCGTAAGAGTAGCATGCCTCCCTCTTTCTCTGCTTTGCTTCTTCCGAGACACCACTCCTGGACCCAGCACTGCTTCGCTCGTTGACCCTTTTGATTGCCTGTGATACTGCAGCCAAGCCCTATCCGCAGTGGTCATCGGCTCGTACAAGATCCCGGCCTGGTACATGTCACCTTACCCCCAGGTGACATCTATGATCTCTCTTCCTCGTTTCAGCTACCCTGACTGTGTACTGCCGGCTTCTGGTGCTCATCGCTTCCTTATCGTGCAAACAGGAGCTTGTCCAGCGCGAAACAATCTTTATTTGCGAGTTCTGCCTTCAATACTTTGCCACTGCCAACCAGCTCACTCGCCACGCGGTCAGAAAATGAAGCCATGCACATGCACCTGTCTTGCCCCTCCCTCATCCCCCTCATCCTCTCATGACTGAATGCCCACTGCACTTGTTGTTAGCTCCGGCCACATCGTTTTCACCCGCCACACCCCCCCGGAGCTGAGATTTATCGCGCAGGCAACCTCGCCGTCTGGGAGGTTGATGGGGCTGTTGAAAAGGTGCCTTTCAGCATCACCCAGACCCTCCAAGCGCCCGCGTTTGCTTCCCCCTCTCGCAAACTCAGCTTTATTTTGCCTGTGTCGCTGGTAATCGCTTTCAGGTCTACTGCCAAAACCTTTGTCTCCTGTCCAAACTGTTCCTGAGCACAAAGACGCTGTACACGGATGTCGAACCCTTTTGGTTCTACGTCCTGACGGAGTGGACCGAGCATGGCGCCCGCATTGTGGGCTATTTCTCAAAGGAGAAGCAATCCTTCCTCAACTACAACCTTTCATGCATCATGACGCTGCCGCAACATCAACGCAAGGGTTATGGCAAACTCATGATTGAATTTAGTGCGTCATCCAACTCAGAAATGGCTTTGTGCCCGTACCGCCTGTTCTTAGCCCAAGTCGTGCTCGCCCCTTGACTGCGTGCTGGTGTGTGCGTCTGTGCATCACAGGCTACCTTCTTTCAATTCGCGAGGGCGTGCCTGGCTCTCCTGAAAAGCCATTGTCAGACCTCGGGCTGCTCAGCTACCGCTCGTATTGGCGCGAGGCCATTGTACGGTATCTTCATGAACGCAAAAATAGCTCGCATGTATCAGTCCGGGACATGAGCGAGACAACTGGCATCCTCGACACAGACCTGATTAGTACACTCCAATATCTTGGCTTTATCAAGCAATGGCGCAGCCAATACGTGATTTTGACCGAGGTAGGCGGTAGGCGCGCCAACAACATGATTGACGGTCCAGCTCGCGTCCCCCAGCCTCATTTTCTTCCTTGGCCTCCCTGTTCGCTCTGCCTTCCGCGCCGTGTGCCCCGAACAGTCAATTCTCAAGATTCCTGCGCGGCCGCGCCGCCTAGGTTTGTCTCTCCTTGTGCACCGGCTTTTGCCCGACCC
This sequence comes from Monosiga brevicollis MX1, assembly GCF_000002865.3. Taxonomy (NCBI): domain Eukaryota; class Choanoflagellata; order Craspedida; family Salpingoecidae; genus Monosiga; species Monosiga brevicollis. The sequence continues at coordinate 2,326,846 of NW_001865040.1, read as the reverse complement.
CGTCGCTCTTGCCATTGCTCATGGTGTTGCACTGTAGATGCCGACAAATTGCAATGGACGCCACCCACACTCACTGAAAATTAATTGATGGGGCGAAATTCAAAAAAAAGCTAAAGGCAATCACAAGCTATTTCTTGCTTTGGTTGATAATACCAGGAATGTGAATCGTCGTTTCCTTGGCCTTGACAAACCAACGGCCTTTCGGCAAGCCATAGCACTTATCACTCCCGTCACTCTGCTTCGGACGGCTGAGGCACTTCAAACGTGTCACAAGAAACGGATGAACAAGTTTTTTCTCCTTTGTGTCTTTCCTGCAACGCCCAACGCCATCACCATCACCACACGCATGAGAAACGGATGCCAGTTGTTCATTGGACAAGACATGCATTGACTCACGTCTGTCGAAGCGCCCCATGAACCACCATTTGCCTCTGGGTCAAGATACACTCAATGGGCTCTGAGCCATCATCTTTGCTCCGCTGTTGAATGAGCATCCAGTTGATGATGCATCACACCAAAGAACGAATACAACCAAAAAAATTAAAAATTAAAAATTAAAAAAGAAAAGGATGGGCACATGAGCATCAGCCAAATCGCACCATGCCAAATCATACGAATGGTCAACGACAACTCAAATGACTTACGCGGAAAGCCTTCATGTACTCGATGGAGTGATTTTGCGCCATGAACAAGACCGTGTCACCAACCTAAGAGCAAGGGGAAAAGCAGACCACAAAAGGGAACCAGTCAGCCCTTTTGGCGCACAAACGAAGACAGACTCACTGCGGTGATCGCAGCCAGACTCAGTCGCAACAGCGAGCGACACACCTCAAAGTCGTAGATTGCAAGCTTAACGCGCTGATAGCTGGGAGACAAGGCTGCGCTCACAGGCGCCAAGTCTTTCTGCTCTGCCGCGTGTCCCGGAGCCGACGAGGCAGATGCAGCAGACGCTTCGACAACTGGGTGCCTCTCCTCGCCAGAAGCACTGGCTACGCTGCTAACAGCAACCGCGTCAGAAGCGTCGTCATCGTCACTGAGATGATCCTCGTCACCATCCCCATCACCGTCATCCGCGACCGCAAGGTCGAGGCTGTCGCTCCGCGCTGAAGCAAATACAGGGACAGAAACCTCAATTTCCCTGCTAGTCGCGTCGGCATCCGTTGCTTCGGGCTGTAAGGTGGATTTGCTCGCCTTGTTTGATCGCAATGCAAGAGACGCCTCATCCTGGCCGGCCGCATCCACATCACTGGTCGCGTTCTCTTCATCGTTCTGAGCCAGCTTGTTCGGGCCCTGCTGCATCGCAGTCTCAGGCAAGTTGTCAGAAGACATGGCCGCGGGCGCAATCGAATATTGCAGCACGCTGCGGGTAAGCTCATCTTGCGCCGCCTCTGCCAATCGCTGTACCAGCGCAACCCACGCGAAATTGTAGGCGACAAGCAATTGGAAATGCGCATGAGCAACAGCACGCAAAAGGGAATCAATAAAAGTAGAGCGACAAAAGTTTGCGACGAAGAGATGATGACTGCAACGAGTGAAAGACCAGACAGTGGGCAGAGACTTACGCGCGAGTCCTCGTATTTTTCCTGCAAAACCTCCAGCTGTGCTTGCAGCGATGCCACTTGAGATTGCGCCTGGTGCAACTGGGCAACGGTGTCGGCATCGGTAGACGGAGGCGAGCGGTCATCGCGCGAGTAGGCAGGCGAGGGAGAGTGGGGTGACGAGTCAGCCTCGGCAATTGGCGAAAGCTGCCGTGCCGGGTCACATTGCGACGCTGGGTGGCTGCTGGTAGAATAAAGGCTTTTGCCACTTTTATGAAGATGACACTCAAGATGCAAGGCCAAGACCTCTTTCTGCAGAGCCGATATTTGTGCACGAAGATCGCTCACCAAGCCCTCATCCTGGACTGAGGCCTCTGGGACGGAGCTGGAAAAGACCTCAGAGGGACCATTGGTTGGCCGTGCTGTCGATGGAGGCGTGTCGGTGCCTGAAACACGTGGATGCAAGAGCCGCTGCCCTTGCTGTAGGTCGGGATACGGCGTGGTGTACTCGTGCTGCTCAAGCACCTCGCGCAGCTGCTCGCGCACCTCCTCCAGCCATTCAACGTCCATGACGGGGAGTTGTTCATCAAAGCTTTGCGTAACCAGGCGCACTGTTCTCGGATGATCCGTGAGAAGGCGCGCGGCAGGCCAGTGTTCCATGAGGCGAATATATCGATCGTGAAACTCTTTGCGCTGGGCCAACTCATGCTCACGCATGCGATTCAACTGAGCTTGGGCCTGCTCCATCGCCTGCCATCGCCACACATCACGGTACAAACAAATGAACACGCCGGCGCCAAGGGGTCGCCAATCACCAAAGGATCAGATGGACGGGATTTCGGATGAAGATGAGTGGGAGCACAAGGCAGGTCGCTGACTGGCCAGAGCAATACACACCTCTGTATAGCTGTTTCGAAATGTTGCGCGTCGATGCATCTCGGCCATCAGGAGAAAGGTATTGGCAGGCAGGCGTACCAGACGCGCAGCGCTCTCCGATACTTCACGAACTTGACGCGCTAGAGGCAAGAAGGCTAGAGTGCGGCAGGGCGGCGGTACGGTTGAGTTGGAAAGTAGCAGCGGCTGTGCCTGTGTTCAAGAGCTGCTGGTATATTGGGCGCCAATCGCTAACGAACATACTCAAATTGCGCTGCTCACGACAAAATTGTGTCATGGTGTCCTGGCGCTTGATAATCTGCGCGGAGCAAATCATGTGAGATCAGGCGCGCCAACTCATCAAAGCTAGGTCCCCTCGGCACCGGCATCGAGCTACTGAGAGACGACTCACTTTATGCAAGGCGTCCAGGGCATAGGCACAGGTGTGCTTCTGCAAGTCCAACGTCTCGTTGCAGAGCGCCTAGGGAATGTAGGCATGAGCCATGCGAAGGTTGTCGCGGCAACAAAGTTGAGCAAGAGCAGGCGTAAGCAAGCCAGGCGCACCGTGATGTGAAGCTGGCGCTGGTAGGCGGCAACTAAATCATCGTGTGCAGGCACGGTACAATTGCGAAAGCGATTGAAGGCCTCGTTTTGCTCGGCTGCCAGCTTTTCAAAGGCATCCTTGATGCGTTTGCGATGCTCAGACAGCTGGTCGCCAAAGGTTCGAAAGTCGGGATTCACTTCTTCCTGCACGGGCTTGGCTGCCTGGAGCACGCGCTGGGTATAATCATCCAACGTAGTTTGCATCTACACAAGATTAGAAGTAACCACTGAGCGCCGACCATGCCATTCAGCCACCTGGAGTAGATCAACCCAAGGCTTTGTGCTCTGACAAACCGTTTGCAGTGCAGTCCGACCGGTCGCCAGGATGCGCTGGCGCAGGCCTTGCAAGTCGGTGCCCTTCAGTGCCAAGGCGTGCTGTAGAGAGACGGCCGCTGTCACATTCACACGTGAGGGAGATAGCGGGGCCGGGGTACACCAACATAGAACAAGAAAAGGGCGCGGGGTTGAGCAAGCAAGCCAGAGGATCAGCATGACAAGAAGAATGACAGCATCCGTAGCCAGAAGAGAAGAGCACACCTGGACCATCAGGGGTAGGGTCGGTGGGAGCCATGGGTCCGAGACCAAGGTACTGGGGGTAAACTTTGACGTCTGCTAGCACCTTGTCGTATCGCTCAAGGCTGGGGGCCGCCGTCAGGACATGGACGGGAGGTGAGCGCGAGTGGGCCAAGGCAACGCGCCAGGTGCAAGGCTGAGAAAAGGGATGGGGGCGCATAGTACCGATTGAGTAGCGTCTCGAGATGTGCTGCTTGAGCTGGGAGGGTGCCTTGGATGCGCTCGAGGTCCGTCTTGACTTGTCTACAAAACCAAAAGTGTTTCAGAGGGCCAAAAGTGTTTCAGAGGAAGGCGTCGTCTGCAGGCCAGCATAGGGATACAAGTGATGCGTACGTTTGAAAGCGCTTGACATTGGTAAAAGCGGCCTGCAAGCCATAGTAGGTGAGCTTGAGATCCTCCAGAAGCTGCAATGTAATATTGCGGGCGCGTGCCAAGCTGCTGGAGCACTCGTCCACCACGGCCTGCAATGCGACGTCCACGGGCACAGTGCTGCTTTGCATGGCTGGAACAGTCGGGGGGGAAGGGTCAGAAACATGCTTTTGGCGCAAGAAAAAAAAGGCGGGGGAGAAACATTTGTAGCCATGAGATGCCTTTCTGCGGTGAGATCCAGACCTACCGGCACGTGTGTCAGGAGAAAGGGCTGGGACAGCCAAATCCCATGTGACGGGCTGTCCCCCATCCAAAAGCTGACGGTCGTACGCAAATAGGATGGCATCCTGCCGATACGTGGGGGCAAAGGCAACAAAAGGTACAAGCGATGAGGCGGTGGAGGTTGTCTCAAACAAGTTTTTGAAGCAACTGGGAGCGTGCAAAGTTATGAGGGGCGAGTGGGAGCAAAGAACCTTGTTGAGGACGTCTCGGAGCTGGTTGAGGCGCACTTCGAGACCATCTTGCAGCAAGTAGACAGTAGCATTGCTCAAAATGATGTTTTGCTCACGTGCAGCCGCGATTAGGGCTCGTGGAAAGCTAAGTGCAGCAAACGACCAGCACCACATCACATCAGGGCGTTGAACAGTGGGTGTTGCCCTGCCGGCCGAGCGAAGACCGATCTTGGGACGGCCTTTGTGTCGCTTACTCGAGTTCAGATTCAAAGTGAACCTGAAGGGACCGCCCGTGCAGCACGCAATGTACAAGTTGGCGCAGCATGGTCGACGGTGCTGCAGGCCAGGGTTACGCTGCCCACCGCGCAACACTCTGCACAAAAGCAATGAGCAAAATGCATCATGAGAAAGGTGCTCGCAAAGGCAGCGGCCCAGCACTTGGCCGAGCAATGAGCACATTGCCCGAGGACCCGAGGCACGCCCGGATGATGAACAGCAGGCGTGCATTTGATTCAAGGACCAGCACCAATGTGTATTCAATCGTCGGCTTGTTGTTGCCGCGAGCCAAATTCGGACACCTCAGACCAGCCCCGCTGGCACATCGCAAATGCGGCCAAGAACCATGACCAGCCCTCAAACCCCGACCCTCCTTGCATTCCATCGTCGTCCAACCACCCAGCCATTCCAAACCCAAGCCCCAACACCAACACCGATACCAGCCCCGCAAACCGCCCAGCTCACACACCTGCCGTCCGTCTGTCCGTCCGTCCAACGATGTCACGTCACAAGACGCTGTTCAGAAAAAAAAAACTGCTGTCGTCACTTAAACACACAAAGAAGAAGAAAAGTGAATGACATCTCAACAGCAAAACACACACACACACACACACACACACACACACACACACACACACACACACACACACACACACACACACACACACACACACACACACACACACACACAGAGTAGGGAGATGGAGACGAGAAGACCTGCGCGCATGTCGTGGGAAGCGAAGGGTAGGAGCTGGGCGAGTGGGTGGCAGAGGTAGAGGCAGAGGCAGGAGCTTTCACAACGACACAGCTGGTCCAAACCCCAGGGTAACAATCAGTGTCCAAGTCCGAGCTAGACGCAAGCGACGACGTGATGGTAGAGACCAACAAATCACACCCGCAACAGAAAAATGCACTGTTGTGCACATAGTTCTACGATAACGTAGGACGCCGTCGCGTCCACGGGTTGCCCCGCTATCTCCAAAGATCGACATGCCATGCCAGTCATACGACCCTGCTGTTTCAGTCCGGCATCGCCATGACCAGCAGCCATTTGGCATCGACCAGCTCCAGTAACACAAGCACTGACGCTGCGTGCGCACGCGCGCGTGTGTGTGTGTGTGTGTGTGTGTGTGTGTGTGTGTGTGTGTGTGTGTGTGTCTCTCTCTCTCTCTCTCTCTCTCTCTCTCTGTGTGTGTGTGTGTGTGTGGAAAACAAAAGAAGAAGATTTTCTGACAACTAATCAATGAGTTTCTCTAGGTGTGACTTTCTCCAGGATTAAATGGGTTAAAATCTGACATTTCTCCATGACCGTTATGCGTCAAGCTTGAATGCCGTTACTTGTGACTTGCTCCCTTTGTGGAGCAGCATTTTCCCCTCCTGCCCGCTTCAGCCCGTGTATCTCCCCTCACGAACCGCCGTTCGTCGGCTTCCGCCCCGCTCCCTGCTCGCGACGACCCCCTCAGTAGATTCCCAGACCATCCCTGGCACAGGTTCTAGGCTAGTCGTTTCTCCTTCGTCTTTTTGCAAGCTTTTTCCGAGGCTTTTTTGAGCCCCGATTGTCCTGCCCTGTCGTGAGCAACGGGGGAATCGGCCATCATTCCAGCATGCCGTGCACGCCTCAGCTATCAATTGAATGTCAAAAAGAGCTCCTCTCCGTTGTGGTCTTCCTCATGCACCCCTTTCCATTCACCCTGTACAAGCGGGCTATCGCAGGCAGCCATGAGATGCCAAACCCCACAGTAAGCCGTTACACCACTGTTTAAGCTTAATGTTATTGCTTGGGTACAAACTCTTTAAATTTCGGCTTTGGACCTTCATCAAGCTTACTGGCTTTACGCTTGGCGAATGTCACGCTTAGCTTTGACTTTAAGCTTACTGCTTGGCTTTGGTTCGACGCATGTCACACGGGAAACGCGGCTTCCCGCGACGGTGAATCCAACTTGTGCTTGGTTGTTTCCAAAAAAATTAAACCGTTCTCGTTGTCTTTCATATTTATCGCTTGGACGACGGTAGCAGTGCCGATGCGCCCGTCGTTCGATAGAGCGTTACTCAACGCATCGTTTGAGCCGGGTCTCATGTCTGTCTGGCATCTAAGTACCGAGATAGCGCCCGAATACACAAATGAGCGCGCCAAAAAGGCTGGAAATTCGCCGAAAACTATGGAGAAATGCTGTCGAAGTGAAAACAAAAATGATGACATTTGACCCTTCATCGTCTCCGTCCGTCCCCGCACGGCATTTTTTACCTCGTGCGGCTCGCTGTGCTAAACGGCGCGATCCAGACGTGTGCAGGCTTAGCTTGGAAGGCGGCGCAGTCAGACTTGTGTGCTCTTGGTTCGCTGGACGACGCGCGCAGACTTGGTCCAATTTTTTTTTCCGCTGCGCGGCCTTGATCTACGAGACGACGCAGTCGGTGTATTCCTTCCCGTCGGCCCCGTGGTCTCAGCACCACGTGAGGTGCACGACGGCACAGAGTACTCGCACCGTTGAGAGGTTTCGTTGGCACATTTTGCTATCTACTGCAACAGGTGCGTGAGCATCGACTGGATTTCAAAACCAGCGCACGTGGTAGCAAGTAGTCCGGCCTGTGAATTTATCCAATCTACATCAGTTCCTCACCAATATTGCACTGATGGCCTTCATCTAGGCACTTTGCTCCCAATCACTTCTGCAAAGGAGGTTGCAGCACATACTTGACAGCTCCCCTGTGCACCATGAGTGCACCGAGCAATGCGCAAGGCAAATCGTCTCAATTGGCGGTCAAGGCATCAGCAGTCACCACCAAACATGGTGACGAGTCTCGGGACCAGAAGGGCGTCTTGTTTTCTACTCTTTCTCAGGCAATCGGACCTCCCCCAGCCTCTGCACTGGCAGTACCACTTGACCGGATTCACACTGGCAAAACGGCAAAGCATTTGGTGGCTTCCGAGCCTGTTGATCTGAGCAGCAAAGACACCGCCGCAGCGCAGGAGCAAAATGCCATCACCTCGACTTCGCATTCCAGCAAGAGGTCAAGTGGCAGCAAAGTGGAGTGCAAAGATTGTGGGAGGTCGGTGTCTGATTCCAGCGCAGCGCGAACGCACATTGAGCAACATCACCGGGGCAAGCGGCTGTCAGACTGCTTCGCAAGTGCGAGCACGATGCTGTGTGGAGAGGAAGACTGCACTTTCGAGTGGTTTGCAAGATCTGCCGCCCCCTTTGCTACGCATTGCGCTACCGCGCACGATTGCATGGACGGCGGCGTAGCAGCTTTTGGCAAAGTTTACGAGTCGTGCAAGCAGTGTCTCCGGTGCTTTGGCTGCTTCAAGAACTCGGCGGCCCTGCGTAAGCACAAATCGCGCGCAAAGTGCACGCCTTACAAACCTCCCCTAGTGCCATACCGCCCAAAGCCGGCTAGAGACAAGCCCATAGCAAACCCCAAGCCTGTAGAGGTAAATCTCGACCCTGTAGCAACCGAAAACACATTTCTACAGAGCAATACCGGGGCAACTATCAGTGATACAGACACCGCAAGGCCTTCAACTTCAAAGGTAGAGCGCAATGTTAAGCTATCTGTCTCAGGAAGCAAGCCGCCCTTGTGCTTCCCCTCTGCTGATGCACTGATGCTCATGACACACGGACTGTCCTTTCTTGGGTGGGATTTTTGATGAAAATAGGCCAACTCAATCGTGTGTCAAAAGCTGGGTGCCGGCGATTGCCTGTGCCACAGGAGACTTGTCTACCGAATTGTCAAGCGCGCTTTCGGTCTCGGCGAGACTGGGTCTGACACGTGCGAGAAGCACACCAGGTCGAGCTGCAGATCGATCGGATTCGGTTTGATACGCATGAGGAGCTGAAAGACTTTATTCAGATGTACTCCAACTCCTCTGCATGTCGCTTTGACCGTCGAGGCAACGTACTATCACTGGGCTTCCCCCACCCGAAAAGCGTCGTGTAGAACAGCAGCGTGTAGCGCCGAGTCAGGAACAGGAAGCGGGCAACAGCAGCCTGCATGCAAACTTGGACATTGATTCACGTCACGGGCAGCATGACTCGGCGATGAGTGAGCAAGCATTTGCTGACCACCAAAGGCATGAGGACGAACCTGATTGCGTTTTGGAACAAGAAGAATCTCAGAAAGTGGTCTGCTATGCGTACATGTGGCAGCAGGAGCTGGATGATGGCTCCTTTGAGGTTGGTCCCGGCTTGCAAATTTCAATCCTGCAAACAGAAATCGCTCATACGCCGTTCTGACTTGATGGTGTAGCTGGAGATTTTTGATGAGCACACTCACAAGTCCTACATGCACAATATTTCCCTCAGCCACTGGGCCAAATCAGAGATTGCACATTTGTCATCTATGGGTGTGCCAAGCATCTACATCAGGCGTATTATCAGGGCACAAGTCCCGGAGAATTCACGAGATTATATTGTCTCTGCCAAGGATGTCAACAATCACTCCTTGCGCGACACTGCCGGGCGGCGTGCCACACAAGATCACACTTCTGTGCAACAGCTAGTGACGGAGAGCTTATCAGGCGATCCCACGGAGTGTAGCATACTGGTCTGTATCACGCGCAAGGGAACACAGTCAAGCTACGTGGAACTGCCATGACGTCTCCTGGCTCATGCTCACAGGAATTTCTTTTGAATCTTCCTTATTTTATGCGTTGCAGTATGCGCAGCGCGATCATGACTGTCAAACCTTCAAAGAACTCAGCGATAACCGTACGTTTGCGTGTATGCCGGCCGCCGCCGTGCGTATCGCCTTTTCAAGCACCCCACACGCACAAAAGTCACTCCCGAGCTTTCGAGTCTGCCAAGCACTGGGTCTTGGTTTATCTAGCTTATTAAGCAAGCTTATCAAGCATGTTTCTCGTATTTGTCTGTTTGCTTGTACAGTTCAGACACCGCGTCCTTCAGCGGATGGCATGGCTCTCAAGGGTGGGTTTGAATTGATGGTGATACAGTCACCACTCCATCGATATTGGATGAAGCAGCTGATTACAAAGGACAGCATCATTTACATGGATGGAACACACGGAATGACTCGGTACTCTCATGAGCTGGTTAGGCGCGTAGTCGTTTGCTCGGCGCTATTGAAGGCTGTTTGAAATTCATTTCTTTTTCTCACACCTCACGTTACTCGGCCTAGGTCTCGATTTTGACAGAGGAGCCCAATACCGGACGGGGCGTTGTCATTGGCCACGCCTTTATCAATGGCCTATCAGCTTCAGCAGTCGCACGATTTGTTGAGGTGCTCTGGCGCTTTAACCCTGAAGTGCCGTTGCCGGCCTTTGTGCTTACGGACATGGACAGGAAGCTAATCAATGGTTGCACCGACGCCTTTGATTTGCTCAGTAAGGAGCGCGGCAGCAAAGAAATTGCGTGCTTTTATTGCCAGTTTCACGTCTTTCAAGCCTGGCATCGCCGACTGGGTCCCAAGGCACCCGAGGGCTTGTTTGCCGCACTCAAGGACATGACCCTCGCCAACACCGAGGCTGAATTTAAGAGTCTTTATAACTACGCCAGTGAGAAGTACGGAGGAGTCACCACCACCTTCAAGTCAAAATCGTGTCCCGTAGAGTATTTCTGGTCGTACTTTAATACCAACTATCACAGCGAGCAAGTGAGTATCTCCCTCTGGTCTCGGCCGCACGCAGTCATTTTGCACGATCGGCTCATCGAGGAAGGCGGGTGCGCATTTTGCTCCGATTAGACTATGTGGGCCTCATATTGTCGTCGGGGCTATAGTAGCACGAACAATTAGTATGTTGTAACAGCGGTCTTGATCCGCTGGTGAGCCGGGTTCGGCCTGCTTCTGCCGAACTTATGGCACAACGCGCCTACCTCACGGCTGCGTTCTTTAATCGTTACTGGGTTGTGCCATAGCGTGGAGAGTTTCCACAGTCGTGCCAAGGTAAGTGCACCTAGGTTGTCACATTCAATGGCTGGCAAACCAATGGCTGGCAAACAACACCTACAGGCAATGTGCGTGAGTGTCATAGTGGGATTGGTCGCAGTCGAGCCGCCAACGAGATGTGATGCACCTCGACGACGCAATTTACCATCTCCAGCAAGACATTGAGGAGATCACGGTGAAAATTCAAACAGAACAGGCCAAGGGGACGACCTCTCGATGGGATTCCTACATCAGCTCGTGCATTCGAAAGGGGCGTGACGCCTATGTCTATGGCAATGGCAGTATTCGCTTGCTTGAAGAAAACTCCTTTGAGGTCCAATCTGCCAGTGATCCATATGCCGATCCTTACATAGTCCAAGCTTCGCCTCACAGAATCAAGTCCTGTACGCGCCCTTCATTTGCATGGCATCAACATTGTGGCAAGCAGACTGCCCGAGCATGCAAGCACATTGAAGGTGTGCTGTGCAAAGTTTTTCAGAGTCCGACGAGAATTGGGGCAGCCGTGGCTGTGCGAGCCAAACCAAGGCCGCTCGCAGACCTTGGATTGAGGCGGCCCAAGATCTCGCTTACAGCAGCACGCACGTTGCTGGTGGATCTCTTGGCCATGTTTGATGATATGGTTGACTTTGCCGAACAGCAGGGCCAAGTGCCCGCAGCCACAGACGCCTTTGGACGCATGCACCACATTCTCAAGCGCGAAGAGGACCTTTTGAAGCGTGAGTGATTTGTGCACTTGTTCCATCCAGCTTCGCGTATCCGAACAACAAAGCTTTTCATGCGTCCGTTTTCTTGAACAGTGCCGAGTCTTTTTGACTTGCCTCGTGCACCATGCGTATGACACGAACTGGTAATCATGCACTTCAAATTGCAAATGGCTTTTTGCAGATGGCTATTTCAATTTGAGCAGGGTTGTCAATAGCTCGCGCCAACCCTCAGTGGCCTTCAAACATACCCACCACGATACGCTGAGAGCATGAGGCAAACAGATGACACCTTGAACCCGGCGACGACATCCTATGTGCCATCGTTGCTACTTGAACTAGAATAACCATCGGCTGATGCTTGAATAAACTCACTTTGTATTGGACCGCAAGCATGGATGTATGCCCAGTAGCTGCTGGAACACACTGGAAGATACGAGTCCCGGTTATCGTTATCAACCACTGCAGGATGACGTCTGATTATCCTTGAGAGCGCTCGTCAAGGACGCTTGTAGAGCATTGGGATTGTTCCTGCCACCGACATATAAGCACTTTCCTGTAGACCAGAAGTACCTTTCCTGTTTCTATTCCCTCTGTTTGCTTTGTGAATTGACCATAGAGAGATCATACTACACCTCTTCTGGTGCAGCCTAACCCAACCCGTCCGTAGGCAATTCGACATTAAAAACGCCCAATCTCACGCCGCACACTCATCCAGATCCCCGCCAGCCCGTGACATCACACGCGGGCAGGCAAAGCGAGCAAAGCTTGCAGAGCAAAAGAGGAGAGGCTCGAGTCGCAGTCAATGCGGGCCAAAGTGATGGTGTACTCAGGCACCATCAACGGCCCTTGTGGATGTTCAAAGCTATTTCACCGCGATAGTACCTCGAAGGGGCGCACATAGAGAACACTGGCTGCCATCTTGGCTGGAATGTAGCTCGAGAATGGATGTACTTGCGCTTGAGCAGCCGTGGGCGAAGTACAGGGGTTTACCGACTCAATAATGTTGTGCTCTGGTATCGTACATTGGTCTTTCTTGGGACTGCGAAATACTGGCAGGATTGTCCTGGCCTAACTTATGCTAGCAATGCCGGTGAATTGAGCAGAGATGATGAATTTGTTCTCATATGTCAATTGGCCACTGGGATTTCAGGGCGTTACGGCTCCAACCACAGCCATTGTCTTCAAGGCTGTACCAGAGCTCGGCCCGGTTCCGCTCATTGTCCACAGTGGGCTCGTCGAAGTCGAAGTCGATGAGTGGTATCAGCCTTGCGTCAAGCTAAACATCGACATAATGCCACAGTCAGTTCAAAGTGTTGTGTGGCCCCTTCGGCTCGAGCACACACGGTGCATCTACGCACGCAAAACATCAAGGATGAATCGGGTAAGAAATAGCATCTTCAAAGGCAGCTGTTTTTGGAAGCGGAGCGAAACACATACCGGATTAGGTTGGACCCTGAGAAGGCTCGGCATGCCGTTCAGAATTCAGCCAGCCAGACGCAATCACGAGGCCCAATGAGCTCCATGCCGATGGGTCTGAGAATGAGAGCACCAGTGTCGGCGCTATCTACTAACGCAGGACGAGATCAACCTCGCAATGCACGCGGTCAAACTTGGACATGGCGTGTGGCGCAGGTCCCGGCCAGAATTACGGTGTTTATAGCTCTTGATTGACTGACTGGCAGCCGACTGCTCAATACAGCTTTGAGCCAAAAATCCACAGCTGTCATGTCGAGTCTCCTTGATTGGCACAGACAAGGCGCATCAGCACGCCAGTAGTTCTGACAGTCTCGCCATGGCAAGAGGGCCTTTGAGTTGGCGTGCTCTGTAACACTCTGAATGGCTGTGCCATACATAGCTCATCGCAAGCACAATGCCATGTCCTTCTTGAGGCACCATGGCTGGGTAGATCGTGCTAGAAGGGAGGTCGCATGCATTTTCGTGACTTCAAGTGTGTCGAGTGTTCTGAGATACCCCGCCAACAGGTTCCGAGCCCGCGCAAGGAGTTTAGTGTAAGTTGTTGACATGCATGTGAGTTGTTGTCATTTTGAACGTTACGCTGGCCATCTCAGAATCAAAACATTTGTACAAAACAGTCGTTCTGGACAACTGTGTGTATCGCGATGATTAATTGTCGGAAGAGAAGTCACAACCTTTTCACGACTGATTCCGTTATCATCACTTGATTCGCTGTCTGGAATTTGACGACCGGTCTCGGGTTGGGAAGATGGGGCCGCCACGGCGAAGGAGCCTGGCACGGCAGCTTGAACATGCGCAGGATAAACCGGGCTCCCCACGCACCGCACGGGGCGCTGCGCAGGACCAAAGCTCGCTTGATGATGCCCAGGCCTCTCCCCGCAGTAAACGCGCCAAGCTCCGCTCCCGTGCGCTTGCCCCCACAGCCTCCTCTGACGCCAGCACTCCCCCTACCATCTCCACCGGGGCCAATGCCAACGACGAGGCCGAGGATCAGGCCAACGCTGGCACCAATGCCACTCTTGACACGGCCAGTGCTACACCGCTGGACGCCGAATCACCAGCAACCCCGACCATGATTGAGCAGGTGACCCACCTACGCACCCGTCTGGCCCAACGCATCATGCACGAGGAGCCATTGGACCTCTTTGCACCTCAGCTCGAAAGATTGGTGGCCCTTCTCACGGCTGGCATCGTGGCCGGTACAAGCCAAAGTGCTATTGTCGTTGGTCCGCGTGGTTGTGGTAAATCAAGTCTGCTTCGCCGCGCGCTGGCCGCCGTCCAAGCGAACAAGGCTGCCAGCACGCGAGGTTTCCGCCTAGTCGAATGCTCGGCGCTCGTTCAGGTTGACGATGCTGCCGCCATTCGTCACATTGCCCGGGCGCTCGCCATCGATGACGCTTCGAGCAGCACCGCTGCCGCAGCACGCCAGGAGGATCTGCACGCAGAGGATGACCTCGACGACGGAAACCTTCGAGCCAGCGCCGCCGAGACGGCCCGCGCCCTGCGCGAGGCCCTTCTGGCCGGTGACCGAGCCACCTCACAATGTCTCGTGGTAGTTCTCGATGAGATTGACCTTTATGCCCATAGCAGCCAGCAACTTCTTCTCTATACACTCTTGGACCTGGTCCAGAGCGGCAACGCTCCGCTGGTGGTCATTGGACTCACCTGTCGCCTCGACGTCACCTCGCTTTTCGAGAAGCGCGTGCTCTCCCGCTTCTCTCGCCAGCAAGTGCACTTGCAACACACGTGGGATTTTGCCGGCTATGCTAGCGCTTTTGCCAAGCTCTTGCGCCTCCCAGACGAGGACAAGGACTCGGCCAAGGACACCGCCCCAAGAGGTGCAGCCCATGCTGCGACCACATATCAGCCGCTCCCGGCCATTTCAGCTTCTGTGCGTGAGCAATGGAACACAAGCGTAGAGGCAGTGGTCGACAATGCTTCCGTCCGACGCGAATTGGAACAGCTCTTCTTCACCAGCCGCGGCAACCTTCGTTTGCTGCAACAAGTGGCCATGTCCGCCTGCACGGCTGTCGGTCCAGATGAACCCTTTCTCGAAGCTGCCCATGTGTACGACGGCCGGATAGCCCAATGTGCCGATGCCCGTGTATCCCTCCTCCTTTCCGCGTCCGGCCTTGAGCTCAGCTTGGTCATTGCCTATAGCCAGCTTTTGCATCGCGGAGCCAGCTCTGCAAACTTTGAACAAATCTTCGACACCTACCGTGCTTTCACGCGCCGCATCCAGCACGATGGTGGTTTAGATCTTTATCAAAAGCCCGTGGCCCTCAAAGCTTTTGAGCACCTCTGCAGTATGGAGCTTTTTCGCCCCGCTGATGGGCGCAACTACCCGGTCACAGACCCCTATCGGGCCATGCAGCTCATGCTGACACCGCCGCAGCTAGCCGAGGTTTTAGAAAAATGCTCAACTCTCCCGACCAAGGTCAAGGTCTGGGCCAAATCAGGCGGCACTGAGATGAATTAGGAAAGGCGAGGGCGGACCCAACCCTGTATGGGGCCCGCCCATCCGTGTTTGTTTCATGTGTGTCTCTGACGTTCAATTTCACGAGTTGACTTGGTCTAAACCATTCAATACACCATCCACACCTCACACGCTAGGCATCACATGCCCTTTTCTGCCCTCGTATCCATCATGCACAACAAGCAAACCACACAAGCAAGCCGAGTCAGTAGAATAGTACTGCTTCGATGGCCAGTCAGCCGAGAGCCACCTCGGGTACCATCTTTAAGAATGTCCGTCCGAGGAAATCAAGACGGGCGGCAGTTGCTCGTGCTCGGTGGAAAACAAGCCACCGACCATCTCAGCCCCAGCGCCAGACATGTTGACGACCTGCTGCAGCGATGGATCTGCAAGGTTTGTTGGTAGGTCATCCGTACTTCGTTGCAAAGCCATCATGGCACTGGGTGGGCCGCGTGCTGAAGGCACGGCTGCCAAGCGTGTCACGCTGGAATTCGTCGAGTCCATCTCGTTGCCGCCGTGGTCCAGCTCGGAACGGCCCTCCTTGAGGTTTTGCAGAGCACGACGCTGAGGCTCGGTGACTGAATTGGGCATGCGACTCAGGTACTCATCCAACACAATCTCAAGCTCAATCACCAGTTCGACAAACGTCGTGTCGTCCGCAAACCGCGCATAGCAGTGCCCAAACAGGCGGCGCAGGTCACGCGTAAACTCCGAGTGCACTTGATACGCCCTGTCCCAAAAAAAAAAAAAAAAAAAAAAAAAAAAAAAAAAAAGCCGCCCAATATACGGGCATACGCCAATGAGCCAACAACCCGGTCGCGTCTGAGGAGCAATATCCGATCAATCTGATTGATATGCAACGTGGCCATGCCTACCCCGTCTCGAGCAGCTGACGAATTGTGTTGAAATTGGGCAGTTCGTTGGCCTGGTATGCCTCCACGAGCTGACGAGCCGTCTTGGATTCGGCCAGATGTGCTTCACTGACGGGCAGGATAAATGGCCAGCTCAGCCGATGGTCCAGCAGTACGCGCATGACTGTCTCACGACAGTAGATCATACGCACGGCCTCTAGATCATCGCGCGCGGAACCTAACACCCGGCACAGGCGAGACGACAAACCCAAAAAAGGATGAGACAACGAGATGAAGACCAGTACAACAAAACCATAACAAACCACGCAGGCCCGGATTGAGACGGGATTGGCGTGGGTGGCAGCCGAACAGGCAAAGGGGAAAAGCAAACGCACGAATAAGTGAGCGGCGCATTTCGGTGCTGCCCACGCGAAGCTCGCTCGGGCCTGTGCCGCCCTCAGGCAGGGCCGCATGCTGATCATCGTTGATAACCTTTGAGATGGATGGGCGCCATCCAGGGCGTGCCTAAACGCAAGAAAAAGAGTCAGTGGGGCCTGCAGCATTACCCTTTGACAAAATTAAACGGCCTTGGTGATACCTGAGCCGACGCATCGGCAGTGGGATAACGCTCAGCCAAAGACTCATCCACCGCCATGCCCCCAAATGCATTCAAGCTCGGTAAAGGCACAGCGCCCACACCCGGCAAGTTCGGCATGGCCATCATGCCTCGAGCCTGGGCATCCTGGAAGCGGAAAAAGCTGGGTCAAGACCTGTTTGCCAACATGTGCCTACTACTCCTCTGACCGGGTTGATTAGGGACAAGAAAGGCCATCAAGACGAACCTGGCTCTTGCGTTTTTGCGCGCTTGTGCTGCTACGACGCTTGCTGCGCTTGGGCGACGCCTCACCATCACTGTCGTGATCGCGAGACTGCTTAGCACGACCTTGGCTGCGCTCTTTCTGCGCGTGAAGGGCGTTCAAGACCTCGGCATCGGAAGGTGCATCGGCGTCGTCCATGAATGCAACTTGCGACGTGCGCACCTGAGAAGGGTAGCCGAAAAAAGACACGGCAAATCCCCGGCCCATCAATGGTGACTGATTAGGGCAGAGCAAGGCGGGGACACCTCCTGTTTCGTTGGAGCAAAAAAAACAGCAAACTACCTTGATGGTCTTGTCCTCCTTGTCCAGCTTCACAGTAAGCCAGGTCGATGGGTATACGGGAGCGCGCACAATCGTACCGGCCCGGCCATGCGACTTTGGCGGGGCATCTGCCTTGAGTTTGCTCTTGGGTCCATCCAAGACCCACACGCGCACACCCGTCTATCCATGGTACCGCAGGTGGATCACCAAGATGCAAGGATCAGCGCCACAAACACCCACATCGAGACCAGGCAAGAGGCCAGACGATCGTAGACACCATCAAAGCCGGCCCAACCTGCAACTTGTTGAAGAAGAGAGATCGGTTGAGGCGCTCGGTTTGGATGACCTCGGGACCGCTGCCGTCAGCCAGGCGAATGTTGCTCGTGCGCATCTTTGGTGTTAAGGGTCAGTATCAGTTATGGCGCTTCACGAAACGCTCAACTGGAAGCGCAATCAGGGAGCATGTACCTTGAAAACGCGACCCGAGTCTTCCATGGCCACGGAGAGCCAGGTAGCAGGATATTGAGGCACGGCCTTGATGTGACCAGCCTTGCCCTCAAGCTCAGGGTGCTTGACTAAGATATCCGTACTGCCCAGCTTGGGCGTGCGGCTGACAATGACCTTTGCAAATACGACCAACGGTGAGAGCAGCCCAGGCGCTCAGCGGTGGTTTGAGGTTGCGGCTGCCTTCAGCCAAAACACCTCACCTTCATGCCCACTTTCAGGTTGTGAAAGAGTTGCTTCTTCTTGTCACGTTGGTCTGGATGCTTTGGGAGACGCCGCGGGCGGCGGGGCTTGGAGTTGTCCTCCTCCTCCGTGCCCGTTGGGGTGTGATTGGCACTCGAAATGGGTGGATTAAAAAAGCCACCCATGTTGGTGGGCATCATGCCCATGCCACTCAGCGAAGAGGGCGCATTCCCGCCTGGAGTCGGGTTGTGGCCGGGCATGGAGAACTGCTGATACATGTTGGACAGCGCAAGCGCACTAATCTATCCTCAGTTGGGTCCAGCGAGGTGAGTGAGCAAGAAAACCAAGATTCATCGAGCACGGGCGGGGTACACACCGTGTTGAAAAGGATGGGATTGGTATAAAGCTGCTGAGTGGAGATACCGTTGGCAGCGGCCACGGCGGCAATGGCCGCACCATTCGGTCCGAGCAGGTCAAAGTGAGGCTGGATCTGGGCTTGGTTCTGCGCCTGAACTTGAGGTTGAGTCGGGATCGAAGCTGGCATCTGGGATTGAATTTGAGCCTGAGCATTGGGTTCAGTGATGGATGTTGCAGTGTTGTTGCTCAAATCAGGCAGCCCCAGCGTGGTATGGTTGGTAGCTAGTTGGGCAGAGGAGGTAGTGGGTGCAAGACTCTGGGCCATGCTAGCTTGCACGGACTCTCTCAGGGACTGTTCAGCGGGAGAGGTGGTGAGGGTGTTGTCCCCGGTGGGGGTATTTGAGTCAGTTCCTGCAATGTCCGGCCCAGCCATCAACTGCGTCGCGGGATGCTTGACGAGGGAGGCCTCGGACGCCGCGGGCACAATCGTGGCTACGCTTGTGGCTGCACTGGGCGCGGTGGGCACAATGTTAGTTGCAGTTTCTTTGTCTGGCGCTCCGTCGGCCGCAGACGGCGATAAAGGTGTCGTTGACTTGGCAGGCACAGAGCTGGGGCTCGTCGTTGTTGCTGTTGCTGGAGATGTTTGCTGACCCGAGGATGAGCGCAAATCAGATGGGCTGGCCTCAGTCGGCAGCTGAGGTGCAGTCCTGCTAGCTTTGGCATCGCTGGCATCATTGGGCGAGGTCGTCTGATCCACCTTGGGTTCTGGCACTTGCTTGTCATTTACGGCATCCATGTGCTCGGTGCTCGGCGGATTGGTTTCCACAATTGCAGGAGTCGTTGCGGTTTCAAGGAGCGCCGCTTGTGAAGAGCTGCTCGCTTCGACGGCGCTAGAATCGGGAAGATTGGCTTGCGCAGTAACAGCACCTGATGGGCCTGAAGGCCTTGTTGGCTCTTGCTGAGAGGCATGATGCTCCTGTTTAGTAGGAGACGTCACGACTGGTGAGCCTGCGACCGTCGCTGGAGCTGGGCTTGCCTGAGCGGGTTTGATTGGGGGGCTGGCCTTTGTCTGGGCAGCAGGGGCGGCATCGGGGCCACGCGGAGTGTCAGTGATGGGTGAAGATTCAGCAGCAGGCTGCGTGAGTGATGCAGACGTTGGTGATGGTGCTGCCGGAGATTGATCCTGCTGCGTGTGGATCGCGTCGGCAGCGTTCAAGGTGGCTGATGCCGCATCGGAGTCGATTGTCGTTGAGGTTGCTGGACCGTTTGGGCTTGATTCGACGCCAGGCGCCGAGGTGGACGCAAGGTTGGTCGCTGGCTGTGCGTTCTCGTGCGCTGGCTCACTGGTTCCCACAGCTTTGGCTGCGGTGTCCGCAGTCGTGCTCATTTTGATGGCCAGAAGCAACGCCTAGAGCACGAGGTGCACCTGAGGACAAGGCAGGCTGGGTAAGCCCGCTGGTACAAGCAACCCGGGCTCGATCCGCCACGCTCGCGGCCCATCCGGTCAAAATCGATTGGCGTGGTATCTGGTCGGCGCGACGGGCATACACCCCTTATCCAGTCCTGCCTGCCCGCTCGGCGAATACGTCCGCCCCCGGCTACTGATAGCGACCCTAAGCTCAACTCAAATCAACGGTTCGAAAGGCGGAGCTTTGAAGCTTGCTTGCTCGAAATGGCTGGGCACAAAATGCACGACATGCAAGGCGTTAGATTGATGCGTGTTGGCTTGCTCCTTCCCTGCTAAGACAAGCCGCCGTTGAACCCAAGGTGACCTGATCAACGAACAACCTTGAGGTCCAGCCACATCAACCCAATTCTTGCTTGCGTGCTTGCACATGTTGACGAAAGCGTTGGCGCTGATTTTTTCCCTTTAAAGCATTGAAAAATATTATCTGACAATCGTTCCTTGAGAGAGAAAGAGCAGTTGACCACCTCATGAAGAAAATAAATTAGAAGCTCGTGCCGCAAGCCAGGAAAGTGGCCAGGGCAAAGATGCACAAACACGACCCTGAATAGATAAGGAGCTGGAGACCATACGAAACAGAGCAGCAAACAGATACAGTTACAGATACAGATACAGATACAGATACAGATACAGATACAGATACAGATACAGATACAGATACAGATACAGATACAGGAAATGAACCAGAACAAGGGCACAAAACACAGGATACAGGACAGAGAAAGCAGAACAGACCCCGCCAGCAACTCAAAGGAAGGGGTATGATTGCAATGCGAGCAAAGCCTGAGAAGGTCGAGCTCGCCGCATTCGTGACAGGTAGGCCGCTTCACTTGGATTCGACGCCCAGACTATGCAATGCCGTGCGCGGCAGGGCGAGCCGTGACCTCGAAAACTTGGTCGGCTCAGGCAATTAAAACTCACTCGTGAGGAGCGCATCCGCTGGCAGCAGCTCCGTCAGCCGCACCGGCAGTGGGTCGTCGAATTCAAGATGTGGCATGCGCAACACTTCAATGCCGGGCTTTGCATCCTCGTTGTGGTCATCTTGCACCGCTATCGGGGTCGAATGGTCTTCCTGAAGCTGCTCTTGAACCTCCTCTAGCAACTGGTTCGGTTCGGGCGTGGGTGTGCTAGCCCCTGAATCTCGATCCACCACGCTTCCAGCATGCGGTGTCACGCTACCATCCAACGACGCAAACATGGGGGGTGCATCGAGGTCACCCGAGGAGCCGGATGCGGGATCGTCCGCGCTCCGCCGCTCATCGAGAGTCACCGGCTCCGTCAAGGACGCTCGCGGCGTGGATTCGCCCGATGCGGGCCCGCTGGCATCGGTGGAGCCGGGGCGAAGGTCAACCGCCGGCTGCGGAGTAACTTGTTCACTCGAGTGCGCTCGGCGCGGAAAAACAGGAGACCCGGCTGCGGTATGGACAATGCCCAGCGACGCAGCTCGACGGCGCGAGGCCTCCAGGGGGAACAACTCCTGACTGCTAAGAGTCGCCGAACGGCGCGTCCGAGGAGAGGTGGAGCGTGGCGGGCGAGGGGAAGCAGAAGCACTTCCATGGGCTCGAGATCCCCGCGTGTCAAACCGCGAACCGCTCGGAGAGCGCAGTTCGCGATTCATCATGTAATGAGAGCTGGCCCGGCGCCCATGGAAGAAGTCGCTGCTTGCATGTGACACCTTGACAAACCGGCTAAACTCAAGCACATCCAGACGGTTGTCGCCATTCTCGTCCAGTGCATCGAAAAGCGCGTTGACCTCTTGCGGGGAGAACCCAAGACCAAAGTGCTGTGCTGCCGCGTACATGTCCTTGCGCGTCAACTTGCCCTCGCGGGTTGAATCAATGCGGTTCAAAACGTCGCAGGCGCGTGCCTTCTCGACGGCCATGATAATGCTGATGAGGCGGTGCCAAACGCGAGAGAGATGCGGCACATCAATCTCCTGCTTGGGCTCTTGTTGGGATGAGCGGCGGCGCATGTTGTCCATCTGCACCCCAACTTTGTACGGCTGCAACACCTGTCATCAGGTTCGTTCCAATGCAAGCGAGCGCCATGATCAGTCAACACTTGCTCAGAGGCACAGGCTGTGGGCATCCCCGAACAGTGTTAAGCTTACCTTGGTGTTGAGCAATCGCCAGCGGTCCCGTGTGAGGCGCCGCTCCTCCTCGTCTTCACCCTCCCCCTCCAGCAACGTGGAGCAGATGGTATCATGGCTTTCCGTGCGCAGCAGCGGGGTAAAACCAGTCGTACTACTAAAGCTCGAATTGAGATCACCCAACGCATCGCTCTCGTCAGCCGAATCTTGGACTTCCCCGTCGCCCCGCTGCTGCTGGCGAAGCCGTTCAGCGGCGCCGCGCTCTGCCTCGAGATGCGCGGCAGCTCGCTGTGCTTCAGCAGCCTGCTCCGCAGCCATAGCCGCTCGATGCTGATCGGTCGCTAGAGTCTGCCATTCGTGTAGCTTTGCCCACCATTCTTCCCAAGCAGCAGTATCTTTAGCATCTGTTGGCGGTGAAGGCACGGCGGCCTCACACCGCATCTCTTGGACTGCAGCACACTTGGTACCAGTACTAGAAGGATCACTGTCAGCACGTGTATGCCGCATAGCCCAGAGTGAGCACGAGGCGCACCACAAGTGAACCCCCCCCCCCCCAAAAAAAAAAAAAAAAAAAAAAAGAAAACAGTCGAAAAACGCCTTCCTTTGTTCGAGGTTTCTCACCACAGGCCAACGGCGTGATTGCCCAAGCCGAATTCGCATTCCCGGGGCATGAGCAGAGGCTTGTGAGCCTCAACAACATGATCATCGACGTGTAAGCCCTGCACAAACGGCACGAACAGCCACTCGTGCTCCCCGGCCTCCTCTGCACGCAGGACCACAAATGCCAGCTCCTGACGCCTGTGGAAAAGATGCAGCGCAAATGGAGACGCAAAAACAACAAACACACAAACAGACGAGAGTTGCCGTCAAGATTGAGACGGGGTCGTCCAGAGTCACCGGAGCTTTGCGAAAAAAACAGAACAACAGCGCGCACGCCAAACAAGGACGCTTGGCTGATGTCGAGGAGGTGCAGCGAGCATACGCACCCCATGTTCAGGACTTGAACGTGCTGCATGGCCGAGTCGGTCAAGGGCACGGCATCTGCCAGGAGGGCTTGCAGGTCTGCTTGGCCGGTCGGAAGCTCGTGGCGTTTGGCAGGTTCGCTCATGTCGCGCACCACAGCCAGCAGCGGTGACAGGGCGCCACATGCCGGACTAAAGGATGTAGGTTCACGGTCGGGATAGAACGTCCAAGCATTGGGGCTACAACATCAACACAAGGTGAGGAACGGCCAGAGCAACACCTGACCTGATGGAAGCAGGCGTGAAAGCAAAGAGCAGAAGGAGTGCCGACGTATGGAACCCAGGTGCACAAGAAAGGAGTATCGCTGTCGTGGGCCACGTACAGCGCCGGGAGCGGATGCTGTGACTTGAGCTTCCGGATGGGGGCGATGCGATCGCTAAACAGCAGAGGGGATCCGTTCTCTTCGGTCGGAGACCAGCCGGGGTCTGGACCTAACGTGAGGCTCTGAGGAATGCCCGTGGTGCGCATACTGGGCCAGTCGACGCGCGAACGAATTTCAATTCTAGTCCAGGGAGATACCAGTTGATGAGCTGATCGATGGCACACCGCTGCAGAGCTGTCGTTTCTAAACAAGCAAATCTGCCCACAAAACGGTGACTCTTCCTCACCGGCCGCTCTCGTGATGGAGGTTGGTGAGAAAGGGGCTTTGATCCATGGGAAGAACGCGGGAGAGATCGCGTGAGGAGCCGCCCACTTGTTTGGGCGTAAAACAAAGTTCGTAGTCAGCCACATGCTCGGGATCAATGTAGTGAATGGTTAAGATGGTCCGGATGATCTACGCACCGCCATGGTAAGCAACGCCGCACCGCGAGGGATGAGGATGCGCAGCACTGAGACAGCACACCACCAATCGCCCAAAAATTCAAGCGCAGCGCATGGCCAATTTGACCAAGGCAGAAGAGATACTAGAACGAACATCAGCCACCGTTGTCTGCGGCACAATGGGCAGTACGCGATAGTTGACGCGGCTGTCAATGGTGCTGCAATACACCCGCAGGAAGCAGGCCTCCTCCGACTCCTGCGCAGCGAGTGGGGAGGTGAGGGCGCGGTCCGAGCGCAGTCAGAAGCGAGATCCGGACACGAGGCAGGGCGTAGCAAGGGCCGGGGTTAGGGACAGGGTACGCACAGGTTGACAGCAGAGTCGACAGGTGACAAAACGGACAAAGGTGCTGCTGTTGCGGTTTGCTGGGCGCCGTTTGCGGCGACTCTGCAGAGAAGGTTCGGTCGGCCCGATGCTGTCGAGCCGAGCCGGTGAAACAGAAGGATTGTTCACATGTGAGGTGGGCGATTTCATGGCAGCCATGGTGTTGTATCGAGGAATCTTGAGTGGCTTTTGTTGGCATGACATGGACCCCTCGTGTTTGCGAGTTAAATGCGCAACCAAACCGGGCAGCAAAACATTGCGCACACAACACGGAATGTACGAGCGGCGCAACGGAGAAATGTCTTGAGTGCAGGACAGCGTGGACAGGGCAACAAAAGAACGTACATGACCCGCAACTTTTTGATGGAACGGCCCTGATTCTGAGCCCCACTGCCACGTTTGGGTTTGGCCGTCGATGAGTCGCTGACAACTGGTGCTGACGTCCCCATCGCCTGGGTTGGTGGGGTGTCCACAGCATCAACATCGACGACGCCGATCGGCGCAACCTCTTGATCGGTACCCGCCATGGCGCTTGGCGGTGTTGAGCGATCAGTCACGCGCGCCGATGATAAGACAGCCAATGGATGACTGATGGAGGGCTCAAACGCCTTGGCTTGAACAGGTCGGGGCCAAAACCCGCGCGTAAAGTGTACGTTCCAAGTAGCCGGCCGCAGACCAAACACGCGACCTGAAGGCACCACAGAACGAAACGACGCTTGGCGCGTACTCAGCGTGCAAGACAAAGAGAAAGAGGTGGAGGGAGGTCAGCCTTGTCGGCACGCAGGGCGACACCCTGCCTGCGCACGATGTGCACTGCAGGAAGGGCCAAGCCCACAAGCACAACCAAAGGAACAAGGCCAAGAGACGGTGTTTGTGTGAGCTCACGCCAACTTCAACCCCTGCAAACCACCCATTCTCCCCATGCCATAAATGCATGCCCCCAGCCCCCACCTCAACAGGCCCTCCACTGCCCCCCTGGCACTGCCATTCTTCCCGCCCGAGCGCCACCACTTACCCTGCAGTCGTCAATCGCGCCCGCCTGAGGATCGATCTCCTGAGAGACTAGGAGACTGGAATCCCAATCCGACGTCTCTGTTTCTGTGTGTGTGTGTGTGTGTGTGTGTGTTACAGATGTAAAGGCAAAGGCGATGCATTCCTTACACACCGTGTTGCCCTGCGACAGCACCCATCGACAACAACTACAGAAATACCGACATCAACTTCACATGCAATATTACTTATATCCCAGTTCTCCTCATAAACATCCGCATTAACACCGTAATTAGCAACACAAACTTAACGAAAACAATACGAAAGAGCAGCAACGAAATCACTTGGTAGCAGCAGGTCTACAGAACAAGTAAAATACATCTCTATAAATTGTCAGCATGTCAGCCGCTCGTGGTGCCGTCGGAGACACTTTTTCACCTGTTCATCGAGACAACTTCGGTCACGTACCAAGTGTCATCCCTTATGGTTTGACCGTTGAGATTCGTTCTTCCGTTACAATTTCCGTTGCATTTTCCTTCTCCTCAACGGTGAGTCCCCACCCTTCCTCATTCCTCGCATGCGCTGCCATTTATTGATGCGTGAACCATCTCACCTTGCCTTTCTTTTCTTTGCGTGCAGCCATTATGGCGACTCCTTCTCCGGTGTCTTGTGCAATCTGCAACATGCTTGTCTCGGATTCCAATGAGCAACGCCATGTTCAAACGCACCATTCCACTCCACCCGATCTCCGCCGCCCTTCCGAGTGCTTTCCTTCTCTGAACTGGATTGACTGTCCTGCGCCAGGATGTGTGTGCTCAATGCGCAAGGGCGATCCGCTGATGGCGCACTACATTGAAAGCCATCCTGTACATGCCAACGAAAATTTGACCACCTTTTTTCCCAGCGCTGTTTGCTGCGACTGCGGCCACTGGTCCTTTAATCGCGTCTGCGCCAAAAGGCATCGCTCTATGAAGCATCGTGATGCAATAACGCATCCCCCCAAGGTCAGCTCCCGCGTCTTCGTGCTCGGACATGCACTACGCACAGTGCAATTGATCCTTTGGCAGGCCTGCCTCATGGAACAAATCCCGAACAAGTGCCTCTCAATCTTATTTTCTTTTTTTTTTATCGTGCCCGT
>NW_001865040.1:2286951-2297484 GCF_000002865.3 Monosiga brevicollis MX1 | reverse complement strand
TCTTCATCATTGCATTCAGGTGACAAGTCCACCGTGCACCACGCCGTCTACGGCGGCATCAGAGACATCACATGCAAGTACCGAGGCGCGAACACGAGAAGCCTCAAGCGCCGCTGTGGACCGTAGCTCTTCCCCATCAATCGTCCAAACTCGGTCTCCACGTCGAACACACCTTGCACGAGTGGCGCAGTGGCAACCACATCCCAAGAAGAGAAAATCGTCTAAGTCCACCCAATGAGGAAACAGCTTGCTTACTAAGTGTTTAGAAAAAAAAATCGTCCCGGGCGTTTGTCAATCGAAATAAACCTTGAATGACCATTGATCAATCGGAACTTGTCTTGTCCATCTGCTTCTACCCACCAAGTTGTCTCATTGCTTCGCTGACTCGTCTTATGGCGCTGCCATTTGACATACCAATCAGAGCCATGTAGCCCTAGAGAGTCAAAGCCAAATAAGTTTCGTATGGAAAAGAAATGGGATTTATTTCAAAATAAATGATTTTCTGGTCTTTGGGCTGCTATGGCATCCACAGGAAGCGTATGAACACAAGAGCACCCTCGTTTGATCCGCAAAAATTTAGCGCTTCTGCTGTGCTTGATTTGAAACGCACAGCAGACAGAATCGCCGAGCACGACCCGAAATACTGACTGCCAATTAATCGCACCTGCCTCAATCCCAAGAGCAATATGTTGTTACAAAAAGGGAATACATATGTTACTTTCAAGGAGGTGACCGAACTATCCCGCTGAACAACATATTAAGGTACATTCTGGTGCCGTTGCATAACAAAAAAAAAAGTTTTTGCGCGCACCTCGACTCCACCTCCTCCCGCCCTCTGGCGCGCACCTCACAGCACCGACTTGATCTCGTGGGTGGGACTGGCTCTTTGGTGGCATTTTTCTCTTGGATATCTGCCCAAGCACTTCTTCAAGGCAGACCACAGCCTCGCAGCGATCAATCGATCGACGCGCAACACCAAACGCTTTCATTCGTTTTTTATTTTTTATTTTTTTTTCCTTTTCCCTTTCTTCCTCTGACTTGAGTTTAGAGTAGAGCAAGGAGCGACGATCATGGCGGACCGACGACTCACACGGCTATCCAAGACCATGACGTACCTTCTGCGACACGGCGCTGAGAAGGAAGGCGTTCCCATGAGCAAGGATGGCTTTGTTCATACTGCTGATTTGCGTCGCCATGACAAGCTGCGCCATCTGGACGATGACACGGTTCGCGAGATTGTCGCCACTGATGCCAAGGGCCGTTTCGAACTGCGCGAGGGCCCCCTGCGCGTGCGCGCCACCCAGGGCCACTCGCTCAATGTGCAAGAGGACAGCCTTCTTGATCCTGTCCTGAGCGCAGCAGACTGGCCCGTGGTTGTCCACGGCACCTATCATGCCGCCTGGGCCCAAATTCAGCGCGAGGGCTTGCGCACCATGGGCCGCCAGCACATTCACTTCAGCACTGCCGAGCCGGGCAGCCGTGAGGTGATTTCTGGTATGCGCACCACCTGCAACGTTTGGATCTACCTCGACCTCGACCAAGTGCTCCGCGATGGTATCCCCGTCTTCATCTCCCGCAACCGCGTGCTCCTCACGGCTGGACAAGACGGCGTCCTGCACCCCCGCTACTTCAAGCGGGTCGTGCGCAAGCCATCATGAACCTCGCCCGCCACCAATTTCCGCCCCTGATGACCTTGCATACTTTGTACAAGGCCAATGTCCGCTATTTCCACCTGCTTCAATCTGCATCGGACCTGCTCAATGAAGGAGGGCTGCGCCCTCGAGCTCGTTTCTGATGCCCTGCACTAGGCCAGGTTTTCCGCTTTTGACTGCTTCAGACCCTCACCAGACCCTCACCAGACCCTTTCTACCCTTCTCATGTTCGCCTCGCTTTGTCATTGGTTGTGAGACACTTGATTGTGAGACATTTGATTCTGAATTGATGACACAGCACACGCCGATCCGTCGATTGCTTGACTTTGGAAGCCCATTTTCTCCTTTTCCTCTTCTTAGCGTGCATGTTGCTGACTACTGGTCGCACCATGGCTGCACCTGGGAAAGATCCACGTGCCGCGCTGTCCCCTCTAAGATAATGTCTGGTCATGGCAGAATGGCAAAAAGAAGAGGCCCAATCTATCAGACACTCGCGCCCAAGAAGCATCCGCGAGGCAAGTCAGGGCAAGCGCCTTTTCCCCACCGCACTCACCGGCCATCGCTTCACCCGTAGCGGGACCGTTGAGGATTCCCCAGCAAGTATGGCCCGCAGCCATAAACAGACCCTGTGACACAGCAAATCACCGAATGAGCCTGCCCCTTCAGACGCTGACGTGCGGACAGCATCGCCCTAGCTGCGAAAAGCAGTCGGGGCGCGGCTGCAACGTACCTTTTGCAACGGCCCTATAAATGGAACGCCCGAGTCAGGCATGGGTAGATAGCATGCCTATCTCCCACACACTCAAAGTGACATGAGCATGCGACCAAAAGCCTCTCCCGCCACGCACCAAAGCCGATTCGCACCTGCACGACAGTCACTTCAGCATCTTGCAGTGCACTGGAGCATGCGTCTGCCCCCATATTCAACCGAGCAAGAAGCATTAGCGTATCGAGGTTTCGACCGGATCCCACCCAGATGGCCCACCCCATCTAGCAGCCCCTCGAATGTCATCTTCACCTCTGCGCCATGTCTATCCTGCCTGTCACAATCGGCCTCGCCCAAAGCACCCCACTCACCCATGATCTCCTTCAGTTCAGCACCAATGCCCTCTGTAGGCACCACGTCAGCCGAGTTGGCAGGAAGCGGCGTGTGCGCGTGTGTCCCGCCACACATATACACGCTGCCGT
This sequence comes from Monosiga brevicollis MX1, assembly GCF_000002865.3. Taxonomy (NCBI): domain Eukaryota; class Choanoflagellata; order Craspedida; family Salpingoecidae; genus Monosiga; species Monosiga brevicollis. The sequence continues at coordinate 2,294,644 of NW_001865040.1, read as the reverse complement.
CTGCAGTCATTTTGCACCATTGCACGGGTGAGTTTGGCAGCCATGGCAGCCGACATGCTTGCTTGCCGAGCGCCCATACCTGGACGTGGATAAATTTCCGGGTTCTGCATCTTGCCCCGACGAGTGTAATTGATAAAAACGGCCGTTCCATCAATGTCCGCCCTTGGTCCAGGCTGCACCACGATCGAATGGGCCTTTTCACCCCCAATTCTGGGCGCTGTGATCGCTCGCACCCATTCTCGGCACTGGCCGCTCCAAGGTCCCATGCAAAGCAGCACCGCATCGGCTGGCACAGCCTCCCCCGTGGCCAACTGGACGCCACACACCTCGGCCAGCCCCTCCCGATAGCTCAGTCCGATCACGGTTTCCACTCGCACTCGCGCACCATGCTCCTGGGCCAGTTCCACCATCTTGCGTGTAAACAACCCCTGTCCCAGTGGCACGATTGGTCTGTGAGATCTTCTTGGCGACACGCCATGGGGCACGGGGTGTGCTCTTAACAGGTCTGCCTTTGGATCTCAGACCTCAAGAAAGAGTCCAGCCAGCTGTCAGCATCATCGCGACTTACCGGCGTCACCTGTGCCGTGTTTTCCGTGGATCCCATGTTTTCCGTCTTCCCATCAGCACCGCCATCCAGCCACGGCACCGCAGGCGAAGGTCGCCCTGCTGACTTGAGCACATTAATGCCTACCGTGCGCAGTCGGCGATACTCCCAGGGATTGCCGTGGGCCGCAGCCAGCTGCCTGTTAGCCCCGGCATGAACACACAGCTCATAAGGCAAGGACAACGAGGCACGCATCACCCTGGGTGGTGGTCAGACGGCAACGACAGGAATGAAAGCCAAATCAGCCTACTCGTGAAGATCAAAGCTGCGACGAGCCAAGGACTCTAGTGGTCCTCCATTGCACCAGTCACGGGCCAGAAACCCTCCTGTTTTGCCATGCCCCCCGCATTTGCCGTGGAATGAGCGACGCACAGCCACCCGAGATGCAACCTTTTGCAAAAGCCGCAGACGACGCACCCGCTTTTCCCGAAGCTGCACAGGCAACACCCGTGCGCTCAATCAGCGTCACCTTGGCTCCACGACAGGCCAGCTGATACGCCGAGCAAGCCCCAATGATACCGCCGCCCACCACAACCACATGCATCCTGCTAGCTGCCGTCAAAAAAAAAACCCCCCAGGTGCCCTTCGCTGCACCTCTTTCTGTATCTGAAAAAAAAAGGCTCCAAACATTTTGTTATGAAAGCAAATTTTGATCAACACACACAAAAATCCCATACAACATGAGAGATGTCAGTCAGTCAGTCTCATGAACGGCATGTCGCTGCTTCGACGCCGCCTTGGGCTCTAAAAGGCGTTATGCAATGCAGATGGGGCTCTTACTCTCACCCAGCGACGTCAATTGTGACAAGAGAGGAGCGAGCTACACAGCTTTTGCGGCGCTAAAACGTCAAGCCTGTACTGATGAGTGACCACGCGTACCAGCCATTAAGCCTCAAAAGACATCAACCAGATTTGTTTTTCATACTCCTCAACCAGAGCGAGCAGAAAGACACCAAGGCTTTAGGAACAGCTCATGACAGCAGGCTATTACGAGGGAGCGCACGCGTCTTGACCAAGTCAGTTGGTGAAGCTACCTGTGAGCCGAATGTCTCGCGAGCTCGAACCAACGTAGACCTGGTGTCAGACAACGGCCGAAAGAAATGAGAGCATCGCCACAAGACGAAAGCACCAGCACAAATGCCCTTCCATGCTTGGCCTCAGCATGACATACCTGAAATTCACCAGATACCTCGGACCATGAATGGGTACTAGCATCCCACACGCTGCGATCACGGCTGCGCAAAGGCAGCTTGACTTCCGCCTCGGCAAACGCATGCAAAAACACTTTGGTGAATCCTGTTGGGGGCAATCAAGAGAGGCAGAGACAAGAAGGCAAACAGCCATGCATTGACGATTGCATGGATGTATTGGCCATGCCGTTAGAGTGGCGTACAAGGTCTTGCATTTGGTTTGTTCTCAAAGATACCGACTGTACGCCCTCAGGAACGCACCTTTGAGTTGCTTAGGGGGCTCGCCCGCGCTGGAAGGGAAGCCAAGGTAGAGTTGGACCACCTCACCACCATAATCCTAGACATAGGTATTCAATTCAGCGTCACATGTGTACTCGTGGCACCGCTCATTCAAAGTGCTGAATGGACAGCAATGCCATGCGCGACCACTTGAACGACGTTGCACACCGATCAGATTTCACCCACCTCAGCAATGTTGGTCAGCTTGAACGCCACTTCATCCTTGCTGACGGTCAGGTTGTCATATTTGAACGCAGCATAGGACAAGCCATGGCCAAAGGGAAAGCGCGGTTCGATGCCGTGCGCATCATACCAGCTGTCGAGTTCCGCAAAAACCATGAATGCTCCTCGCTCCAAACGTTCATGCCCTCACAACAAGGCACAAGAGCGACCAAAAAAAAAAAAGGAGGGTTCATGTCAGCACCCAACAAATCCCTGACGCACCGATAGCCGATGAGGAGACGCTCATCATAGTACGCCTCGGCAGCGTCGTCAAGACCAGGATATTGACGCTCCGTAAAGCCGACCTCGTTCTCCACATTTGGCATGGTTAGGGGCAACTTGCCACTTGGGTTGACGGTGCCAAACAAGACTGCCGTGCCACAGCCAATGAGCTGGGATGGTGTTGGATGCAAGCAGTCCACGCGAATATGTCGCACAAACCATCAGCAGCGGCATTGGCGCCTTCTTGACCAGGCATAAAGTTGACAACAATACTGGCCACGTCCGCCGACCAGGGCATCAAGATGGCTCCAGGCGTTGTCACTAGTTGAGGAGTAAGGGTTTGATCAAGACAAGGCGACCACGTCGATCGTTCGCTCGCCTCTGAAAGCTAACACTTGCAAACATGCCGCATAACGTTTTTGTCGAAAGCAAAGTGACGCACCAATGACCACCACCTTGTCGCTGTGCGAGGCCGCAGCAATGATGAATTCGTCCTGCGCGTGTTTGCAGCGCAGCAATGAGCTCTTATGCGGAGAAGATTGGGACGAAAAGGCTCATCAACAATGGCACCAATGTGCCAAACCGCACCTGTCCACCGGCCAAGCTGAGGTTGGCACGGTCAGCGCCCTCGTGTGAAGTGGTGGCCACAAAAGCCAAAACATAGTCAACCTGCATGTTCGAGCATGAACACCGCAGCAAGGTTCGATCCAGTCAATGTTCATTTTGACGTGAGAGTATTTTTGTTGCGGACAGAGAGGGTCACTGCGTTGTGCAATTGAAAGAACCAACCTCCGCAGCTGTGCTGGCAACCATATCCGTATCGCTGCCGTCCAGATAGATCACGCACTGGTGGTGGACACGTCACATTTGTGTGAGACGTGCTGGTGACGAACCACCAAGCTCGGTACCAACCAACACTTGGAGAATGGCCCGCACGCCTACACAGAAGCTACTGCCAACCTGGTTTTCCACAACACAGTCCTTTTGGCCAGCTTGATTGTTGCGTGTGGGCCCAAAGCCGAGGGCCGTCTTGAACGCATCAAGTGGCGTGACCATGTATGGAATGTCGACATGTCCGGATCCTCTACAAGAACCCGTTTGTAGTCAGTGCCTTGCTGCAAGCAAAGCAGATGCCCCTCTATCATCTGGAAGCACGTGGACCGTACCCGCCAGCAACAATAGTTTGGTTCCATGCCTGTGCCCCAACAATGAGGTAGGTGGTGTTGGCGGTTCCTGCATTGAGAGGGAGGACCTTGTTCTCATTTTGTAGCAAGACGTGGCAATTGCCCGCCAGCTCACGAGCCAACTGGTTGTGCGCATCTGATGTGACATTGCTAGACGCAAGAATGGCCCAACCAACGTCAGTGGACCACGATCCACGTCTTGAGACCCAAGCAAAACGAGAGCAAAAGCACGACGCACTTGGAGAAGGCACCCGTGTTGGGCTTATCAAACAGACCGACGCTAAACATGGGTGTTAGGATGTTGAGGACGGAGGCGTTGATCAAGGCCATGGGGACGGTTCCGTTGGAAACCATGTCCTGCCGACCGTAGCACGCCAAACCCGCACGACGGGGTGGGGGCGCATGGAATCAGAACTGAGATCGTCCGAGGACGATACGACTGCACAATGTTGTAGTCTTTTATCTTCCGCGACTCGTGGGGCTCAACCAGCATGTAGGAGAAAGGGTCGAGTAGTTGGCAGGCATGGACATACAGCAAGTGTATCTCCCATGTGGGAGTCGCCCGGCATCTCTTGGTCCAAGCCCTTGTCAATCGAGGTACTATGCGTGGCCCCCCAATCGCTGCGACACAGCATGCCAGTAATGAACGAAACCGTGCGAGGCAGGTGAGGGGAAGAAACAGGGGTAGGCAGCACGAGTACCTCATGACCCAAAAACGTTTGTTGTCGGGATTGAGGCGGTGCTTGAGGTCTGTGTTCAGAGTTTCATTGTTCTCGCAGCTCCAAGCTGAATTGATCTTGTTATAACTGCACATAAAGGAGCCCACGTCGGCGTTGATGGCCCCCTCAAAGGGTGGGTAGTAGATCTTGGAGCAGCACAGCACAACCCAACCAAGTAAGGAAGAGCAGCACGGAGCGCGGAGCAAAGGGGGAGGACAGCCGGCCAAAAAAAATTAAAAATTACGGCGCAGTGTACCTCGAATCGTGTGCGCTCATCCACATTTTCGCTGACGGTCGTCCGCTTAGTCTCCTATGCAGCAGCCAGGCATGCCATTCATCAGTGGCCTGGCTCTAATTGAGCTTTGAGCACCTGATCAAGCGGCTGATTTGCCGGCAGATGGTCGACTAGACCAAGTCCATTTCAAGTTACAAGGAAGGAACATACCTGATTGTTGTTGACATAGTGCTGATTTCAGAAAGAGGGATGTTCGGGCGTGAGCGCTGTGCGCTTAAAGCGTTGATGGCGCCAACGCTGACACGTAAATCACCTTGCTCTGTTCTTGAAGAATGTTGGCTGGGAGCACACGAACCAACCTTGGCATTGGCGATGACACCCTGCGATTGAATGCCCTGGATGACCGGCTGAACCAAGGTATAACCGAGGAAGGGATCCTCCCCGCTCAAATCTGGGCGCGTGCCAACAAAATACATCTTGATGAGAATCAAAGCTGGGGACTTGAGATCCGTCATGTCACTCTAGTACCCAGAGGATGAAAGTTGACGTACACTCAAAATTGCGGCCGTTGACCGGTACGCGGGCCACGCACAAACCAGGGCCTAGCTGAACGTTGGCACCCTGTTCAATGCGGTGGGTTAGGAAAAGGACTAAGAGATCTCGGGCTTACGAGAGCATGAACACAAAAGCCAACCTTGGCTGCAAACTCCGCCCCCATCCCCTCGCCCCACTTGGAGAGCATGGCCACGTCCCAGCTGGCTGCCATCGTCAAGCCGGAGGGCCACGCCGTTCTGGCAACGCATGGAACACACAGAGTAGTGAAGAGAGACAATTGAGCAGGCGGAAGGCACTAGTTGACCACTCCTTTTTTCCTGCGGCCGGTCAAAGAAAGGGAGCAGGGCCTCCTACGTCGTGCGATCGTAACCGTTGTTGGTGGCTCGGAACCCTTGCGGGCCATCATTCAACTGAAGGGCAGGAATCTTGAGGCGATCATTGGGCACGACAAAGCCGGTATAGTTGTAATTTTGCGAGGTACCTACATCCGCACACACGGCCATTAGGGGTTCGTGAGCATCGCAGATGCCACTGGCATCAGCTGGTGGGCTGTCACTGCCACGGCAGATGCTGCGATCTGCGATTGAGCACGCATACCGCTATAACCGTGGAGCATTGCAATCTTCTCGGCCAAAGTCATCTCCTGCATCAATTTCCTGTAGTAGACGCACAAAAGGGCATGAGAGTCTGCAAACGAGGATCAGGACGGCAAGACGAAACCACCAACAAGGCTGCCGTTTAAGCTGGCCAAAGTCCATCGGTCAAAATGAACGTCAGTGGTTCTGCTTACTCGGCACGCGTGGTGGGATCCTCCTCAACATTCATCCACGGCTGCGGCTCGCCGCTACTCACGACAACCAGACCAACCAAAATCCCAACCACACAAGCCAGCCAGGCACGGCGCTCAGCCATCATTCCGCCTTTTCAGGTCGAGCAGAACCAGCAAGATGATCGCGCTTGCTCGAGTCCCTCGGAGATCAATCAAGTTCGCGTGTGTCAGTGACTTTTTGAGAGAGTGATCAAAGCCAAATGGGATCTACACGTCCATGTACACTTGCTTATGTTGTTGTACTTTTGTTTTGTTGATGTTTGATTGATGATGATTTGCTTGCTTTGTGTCGAATGACAAATTTTGTGTTCTTTTTTCTTGCTTGTGTTTGTGTTTTGTGTTTGATGCGAATTGACAGCTGAACATGCACTCACCAGCCGAGCAAGACCCTTCATGGCAATTGGTTGTGTCAAGAAAATGAGATGGCCGTAACCAATCTCATGAACTATCTATAGCAACATCACAAAGAGCATCGCATAGCAGGTGCCCCACAAGACGCTCCCCACATCCCCGCCTAAGCGAGTTCAGAGAAACGTCAACGTCCAAAAAAAAACAACACGGCAAAAATGGAAGCGAGACCACAACGAGTGCACTTGACAAAATGAAGACGATGGCGATAAATGCAGACGCACCGCAAAACTGACACAAAAAGGGTATGTGCGCAGCCAACGTGTGCCAGCGATAAGGTGAACCCAAAAAAAAAAAAAAAAAAAAATAAGGAAAAAGGAAAAAGAACCAAAGCAGATCCATGAGAGTGATCAATAACAAAGGGGAAACCGCACAGAACAAGAAGTCGAGCAGAAACCGATTGTTCTTATATGATCAGTGACATGACGAACAACGGGAAAAAAAAAAAAAAAAAAAGTAGAAGAAGATGAAGAAGGAAAGCGCATCTAGATGTCAAGGAAATGGGAATGCACAAGAATGTACACGAGAGGCCTAAGTGCGGGCGACTGGCACCTGCGGTTGATCGATGTTCTCGGGCGGGACGCGACGGAGCAGCTCCACTGCACCCACAATCGATGTGCAGGGCGGAGAAAGAAGGTCGTTGTTAAGCGTCACCAAACCCTCCTCGTTGACTTCAAGAAGATGGTGGTGGCACTTGGCATCTTTACTCTTCAGGCTCAGGATGGATAAGGCGTAGGAGCCGGCCGATCGAGCGCGCACCAGAAAGGCGTTATCCGACCCATTGGCCAAGAGGCGCTTTTCGGCTTCTGAGCGATCAATCTGTCCGTGAAAGTAGGGCTCGCCGTCGAGCCCCGCCGCCGGCCCCTCGGCCGTGTCTGCTGCATCAGCTGTCCAGAGAGGGACGCTCAGAAAATCTTGATAAAGCTCTGGAGAGCTCAGAATGTGCATGGCCGACGCAAGATCGCGCGCGCCCGGCATCACCTTCTCATTGAAAAGCACCTCGTCTTGGGCGTTGATGCTGAGAACGTGATGCTGCACGCGCGAACGCGAGCGCACGCTCAGCACCAACTGCTTGGTGTTGTCCGAGTAGCGCAAAATATAGCTGCCCACAGGCAAGGTCTCCAACTCGGTCTGCGCATCCCGACGCGAGGCGGAGCCGCGGTACGAGGGGAGTTTGCTAGCCTCCTCAATCAACAAAAGATGGCCCACCTCGTCGTCAGCCACCTCATTCACGGTACCAAATGTA
>NW_001865040.1:2268134-2286651 GCF_000002865.3 Monosiga brevicollis MX1 | reverse complement strand
ACTGCAGCGTCAGCGACATGGACTTGGGCGCTGCGCCTTCGCCATACATCGGTGTCTGCTCGGCCTCGTCATGGCTCACCGCGGCATACTGAGCAGGTTCGGTAATGGAGGACAAAGGCACATCGTAGTGTGAGGTCGAAGCCGGACCATCTCGCACTGAAGGGACTGCATAACCCTTGGCCAGCGCTTGGCTATCGTCGGCAGACATGGGAACGTCATACTCAGCTGATGTACTGGCCATGAAAGTGGGCTGGTCATAAGCGTTATCCGCCCCATAGGCACCGTTGCCCAGCTTGAGACCATACGTGGTCTCCGTCGCCCCACCCGACGGAACAGCCAACGCGTAATCTCCTTCGACGCCATAGGTGTCGTCCGGCATCGTGGCCCGAGGCACGGCCTCGTGATACTCGTTACTGTCATTAAAGTCATCGTCGACGCTCATGTACGCCTCATTCACAAAGGTGGCGTGCGCGCGTTCAGTGCCGGCATCCGGTGCTGCACCCTCTACATCCGTGTAAAAGTAGCCGCCATCGCCATCGATGTCATCCTCGTCAGGGCCCGAGCCGAAACCGGGACGATCCTCAAAATCGTCATAGCCCGGATCATCGGGGTTCACATCCTGGTACTCGCCGTCAAGCGCAAGATGGTTATAGGTTGAAGCTTGGACCGAGCCAGACACGTCCTGGTCAAACAAAGGATTGGCCATGCTGTGGCTGTTGGCTTGGAATGACGGCGCGGCGAGCTGCTTGGAAGCAGAGCTGTTTCGGCGTCGGAGCACCACCAGCACCAAGACGATCACCAGAACCAATCCCACGGCAGCTCCTGCGATGGCGCCAATCAGCCCTGCGTCAGCACCACTCTTGTTGCCCGTGGAGGCACTGGCAGCGTTGTTGGGGTCTGGGGGCAGAGGAATCGAGGTCACGGTCACATTGGGGTTGTTCCAGGCTCGAATAATTCCAGCCAGTGTCTCAGCTGGCACCCAAGCAAGGGTGGTCGTGGAGCGCATGCACAGCTCGAACGAAGTGTTCGTGGCAGCCTGCAGGGAGCGACGGCGGGAGCTGCTGCTAGACGCCGAGCCGGGAAGCGTGTTGAATCGATCCTCAGTTGTGTCGGCACCGGCATGGCGACCGACAACAAAGATGTATGGATAGCCCAGCGCACCACGAAGCTGCTCCTCAAAGGCACGCGCAAAAGGTGCTAGGCTGATGCTCGCCGCATACTCGATGGTGACGATGGCATCATCGGCTGGGAGTGTAAAGTTGTCCACAATCACGGAGCGCGCTGCCTCTGCCGGGTTGCCATACCGATCGTTGGTGCGGTATTGAACTACGTATGTGCCAGGGAATCGCGGATTCACACGGTCTGCATTCAACACGAGCACGTGCTCTGACAAGTCGTCTGACTCATCAAACACGGTGAACCCTGGATCAATAAAGGTGGTGTCGTAGGGCACATGGTAGCTGCCGGGGTATGTGAGTGTGAGGACAGGGGGAGTCGTATCCACGATGAGGTAGCGGAAGGTGCGTGTCGCCGTGTTGCCCGCTCCGTCCATAACACTCGCATTGACAACATAGAGCGTTCCCACAGGCTCGTCAAGAAGAAGCAAGGGGCGTCCGCCCGAGGCACCCCAAGGGCGACCCGCCTCAGCAAAGTCGTTGAAGTTGTGGCTCACTGGCTCGAGCAATCCGGTTCGCGAGACATTTGGGGTCCTCTCGGCCGTGCGCGGAGCATAACGTGCCACGCTCAGACAAACCCAAGAAGAGATATCGCCATCGAGGTTGTCAGATGCAGTGAGAGGCAGCTCGAGCTGGTTGGCTGCGCGCGTGTATTCAATCTGGTCGGTGGGCGTGCCCGAGGTGGCAATGACAGGCGCTGTATCATCGCGCAGTGTAAGTACCACGCCGCGCAGGGAGTCAGAGTTGCCAGCCGCATCGGTGACAATAAAGTCGACAGTGTAGGTGCTGCCGGCCGGCGCATCACCTACGACCTGAGTGTTGGTGCTGCGAATGCGCTCCGCGCGCGCCTGCTGATAGGCGTTGGACGCAGCGGAACGGATTCGATCGACGGGGCAGGTTGGGGTTGAGGGTAGATCAAGCACGTTCGTACCGTGGGTGTTCATATCCACAACGCTGTCCAACACCCCATCATTGCTGTCGTAGGCAGTCACGAGGTCGCTAATTTTAAAATCAGTGCCCGAGGTGACGTTGGAGGTGATCAAAGTCAACATGGGGGCGGTAGTATCCACCAAGAGCACTCGCAGCGAGGTGGCGTTTCGATTGCCTTGCGAATCGGTGGCAGTGATTTGCACGTTGGCACGATAGGGCGTCATCACGTGGGTGCGCGGCAGCGCCGACACGTTGGTGGAGATGGTGGGCGTGGCCTTGTAGTTGTCGCGCACGGAATACCACGAAGCATTGATGGCATAGGCGGCACCGGCCTCGAGGTGTACCTCCGAGGTGATGGCTTCAAGGCTGGGAGCCTTGGTGTCCACCACGGTCAGGGTGCGAGTGGCATGAGCCGTGTTCCCAACATCATCTCGGGCAGTGTAAACAATGCTGTAATCAAAGGGCAAAGACGGAGGCTGCAATTCACCACCAACGGTGACGCCATCTGGGTAGGTGATGCTCAGGTCAACATCATCATCCAACTGATCCTCGGCCACCGCATCGAACTCAAAGTACAAGTCACCCGCCTCGGCAGTCAGCCGGGTGGCGTTGAGCAGGGTGATGGTGGGTGCGAGGCGATCCAGCACAAGAACATAGCGTGTGATGGAAACGGCGTTGCCGCTGCGATCGGTAGCCATGTAGTCGACGGTGAGGACCGTGCCGTTGGGCACCTTGAGATTAAGCGCGACAGGCTCCACCGTCACGTCGCCGATGGCCATGGTATCGTAGTTATCCCGAATGCTAAACCCAGGCTCGGACCAGGTGGAACCCGCCTCAACGGTCACGTTGACACCCTGCGTCAACGAGATCACCTGTGATTCATCAATTGCAAGTGAGCAATAAGCGTACAGTGAGATGCTGCTCAACAAAGACGACTCCACTGACGTGTATGAGCGCATAGCAAAGTTGGTGGGGCACTTACGGGAGGCGTCGTGTCGACGACATGGACGGTGCGCCGCACAGGCGAGGCGGTCAGGCCTTGGGAGTCGGGCGTGTGCATGGAATATACGACATAGTAAGTACCGAGGGTGTCAATGTCCAGAGCGCTTGTGTTACTAGCTAGGGTGTTGTTGAGGTTGTTGGGTTCGCCCTCATCGATCACATAGCCCATGGGGTCGTTGAAACGAGTGTGCACTTCGAGCGTCATGACCACCGGGCCAAGAAGCACGATGACCGGTTTTCGGGCCGCAAAGATGATCACCTGAACAACCAAGACACCCTTGTTCTTGGCACTGTCCTCGCCAGAATAGGTCACATCATAAGTGCCGACTTCGTCTGAAGATTAGCCAAAGCAAGATTCAAAGAAGAAGAAGCCAATGGGCAAAGAGGAGATGAGTGGAAGCATATGCCGTTCAGACACCGCATGACCACCACAAAAAATAAAGCAAGCATGCAGACGACGCAGGACCCCAGAGGCCATAGAGCCAGGATTAAAGAATGAAGAAAGAAAGTAGAGGCTCACCTGGCTGAACATTGTTGGTGTGCGTCACGACAATTCTTTCGCCACTCGTATCCGTGGCTGTCACCGTAGGATAGACAAAAGTATTGGTCAGAGCTTCGAACCGGACGATGGCGTTGGGGGCCAACGTCAACTCGGGCGGCGTGACATCTAGTGAGCACAAAAGTCAGACATCAGACAAGGCGAGGGCAGAAACTCAGTACGCGACTGATTTGGCAACTACATGCCAAAACGATCCAGTGCCAGCAGAGGGTCAATCGCACCAGTGCATTGAGTAAAATCGGGATTGACAGTATAGCCAGCTTGGCAGGTCTGGCAGTCGGATTGGCCAGCCTGTGCTTGGTAAGTGCCAGCAGAGCAGCGGGCACACGAGATTGAATTCTCACTGGCAGAGAACTTGCCCGCGGGACACTGTGTACACGCCGAGGCTTGAGCCAGCTCCGAGTAGGTGCCAGCTGGGCAAGCCGAGCACACTGACGCGCTCGCAAGGCTATACTTGCCCGCTGCACAATCGATGCAGACAGTACTGTAGGGCTGGCCTTGATATTTGCCAGCAGCACAGGGGATGCAACTTGACGTCGTCAAATCCAGACGCGAACCTGAGAATTTCGCAAGTTAAGGCATCAGCGATACAATCAGGGCGTTGCGTATGGCTTATCTGAGTAGGCTTTTGAGAAGCAGAATGAATACACGTACCAACTCCACAGCCGTCACATGAAGTTTGACCGGTTTGATCCTGATAAGCGCCATGGCTGAGATCGCAAGCTGAACAAGGAAGATGAACACGCCCACGGGAACGCATGAGGGGCGCGCACGTTGCCAAGTCAATACCCAGAAGAGCATCCTTTGGTGCTGAAGACCAAAAAGGTTACGACAAAGGAGGAAACGAAGTGGTCTCCATCAACATACGTTTGCACGAGGTAGCTGCGGAGGTATCAGAATACGAGTCAACTGGGCAGGGCAAACAAGAGGTTTGCCCTGCACTGGCTTGGTAATTGCCGGCCGCACACGCTGCAGAATCAAAATCATCGACAAGTCGTGAGGCACACACGTTAACGTGGAGAGCTGGGCGTAGAGCCGTAAAACGAAGGAGGACAAAGAGGAAAAGGTCATGGCGGAGGCAACGGGTGAGCAAGCAACTCGGAAGCCCTGACCGTGGCATGTTGAGGAAGTGTGTGAGCTGCTGGGTTGAACAGTGCCTTGGTGATCGAGACCGCCATCATGCCGTGCAATCCAATCGAAATGTTGCGCAAGTACAAACGTGTCAGAGCGCGCAGTCATGCCAAAAGGACGATGTGGAGGGGCGGAAGGGCTAAAGTACGGGATGGCGTACCGGCAGCGCAGATACCACAGGAGTAATCCGAGGTCAGGGAATCTGGATTGGTCACATATTCGCCGGCTTTGCAAGTGTTAGTCTTCCGTGTACACTGTACAGCCAAGCCCTGGCTGGGTTGATATGAATCTAACAAAGCCATTGGAGACGGGTGTTGGAGAATGAGTTGACAATGAGCAGTTGTGTCCAACACCTTCAAGCAGGCAAAGAAATAGTGCGCAAACAAAAAAATGGTGCGCACTTGAGCTGCAGGCGGCGCAAATGTTGTCGGCCGTCTTGTCACCCTTGTTTGAAACCTCTTGGCCAGGTGAGCATGGCACAGATTTCTGATAGCACTGCTGGGCTGAGTTACCATTGATATTCATCCAAGTACCTGGGAATTGACCAACGATTATCAAGCGGGTTGATAAAACAAAGGGCCGGGGGGGATGCGCATATAATCATGTATCCGAGACAAAATGATACAGGGACAGTTCGAGGGATTGGCATACCGTCGGGACACACGGCGCAGATGCGATCACTTGTAGTGCTGCCACCGTTTGAGGCGTAGTGGCCAACAGGGCACGTGTTGGTCTTGGTCTTGCAAGAAGTCTCCAGGTGGTTGGTCGCATCTTGGTAGGAGCCCGCCGGGCAAGCAAGGCAGTTTGTGTTTGAAGACGAGCTGCGTTGGACAGGGACAACGCGATGGGATATGACAAGATGGACGTTAGAGTAGGACTCCATCATACTAAAGCAAAGGCGACAAGGCGTGGTATACAGACAAACACTAAAAATACAGACAAAAACATCCGTACCTGCCACCGTTGGCGTCGTAAGTACCAGCAGGACAGCGGCTCTTTGGTTTGCATGAGGTAGAAAGATGGCTGGCACTGTCCTGGTAGGTACCTAAATTCGGAAACGAAGAACACGAATGAAGAGGGCGAGGCTCGGGGTCTGGTGTGGATTTGGGGTTCAAAGCTAGTGTATGTTGTGCAGCATGGTCACGGTCTCTTAGCACCACTAAGGAATGCATGGCACATAAACACATACCAGCACCGCAGCTCAAACAGCGAACCATATCGTGGTAGGTGCCCTTGCCGCAAGTACCTGCAAGTCAGCGTGATCAGCCATGGTGAGCAAAAACAAACGCTGGCTGAGCGTACCAGCACCAATGGCAGAGCCAGAAAGGCTCGGCAGCAAGGCTCGGATGTCGGGTCAAAACGTACTGCACACATCGTTGACAGTGTCCAGCCCAGAGTTACAAGCTAATCAGACAGAAACACGACCCACGCATAGACACAAAGCGCCAGACAAGAAAATGAGGCAAACTATCTGCGCAAATGCGCCTGAGCGTTGCAAACATAGAGAGACACGAGGAATCCATTTTAAGACACGAACAATTGCAGTAACCGAATAGGCTGCCCCAGCCTTGAGGGCAACGGCAACCAGAGTTGCAAACGACCGAGTCTGCCAACAAAGCCAGAAATGCAAGGTACGGTAAGACACAAAAAGCACGATAGGGAATGGTCGGTGTAAGGCGCTGCACATTGATGGCATGACATACCGCAACTGCTATCGCAGCTATCATCGCAGCTGCCCACAACCCAATCGCAGCTCCCATCACTGCAAATATAAACAGCAGAATGTTGAATGCGTACCGATTAACAACTCTGGCAACTCGCCCGCATACTCGCTCACTCAAGGGCAGCGTCAAATCGTGAGCAATGACAAACCAGCTGTCGTCGCAACGTTGGTTGCATGAGCCACAACCTCTGCCGCTGTAGCCTCGATCCGAGGAACGGCGCTGCGATTTTCAGGAATGTAAGGTTATGGACGCGGTGACGAGCACACAACACCAACATCGGGACACAGGCTAGAACATATCAACAAACCGTGCGCGTGACTGATTCGTCATTGGAGGCCGGGCGGGTAATGAGCGAGGCGAGGCGAGTGGAGGGAAGCGTATATTCCGAGGCGTTGAGTTTGTTGGGCAGAACGGGCGCCACGTGGACGTCTTTAAAGCGAAAGTTGAGCCACCGAAAACCCAGGTCGGCTTGGAGAAGCTGATTCTTCAACTCGTTGCAAGCCCGCGTGGTTGCTGCGAGGCTACATTCATCGACCACCATGTCGATCCAGGTGGCAGAGGGCGGCACCACTTGGTAGGTGGCGTGGGCGCTCAGGCCGGTCGAGTTGGCTCGGGCATAGTGGACGACACCGCGCGGAACGTAAAGCAGCTCATTTTCTTGCAGATCCAAGGTGCGGCATTCCATTCCGGCAAGTTGTTCGTCCGTATAGGCGGTGCAGCCTTTGGGCGGGGACAGCCAAAGCAAGTGTACAGGGGTGAGCAAGTGTGAAAGTGTGATTTGCCGTCCAGCGCAAAGAGATATACTGCTCGAGTGTTTTGGAAATCAGGCACCTTGAGCGAGCTCGCTTAATCCAGAGGGCCTGCTGACAATGAAACGATGACAGACCTTGGAAGGCCGACTTGGCCAGTTCGGCGCGGAGAGCCAAATCTGCGAACGTGCAATCCTGGCAATCGGGCGCTTTGGGCACGCAGAGGGTCCAAAGCTTGCTGCCAGCCCACTGGTGCACAAAGACATCGCCACCATCAGTATGCGGGCTCAGGGCCCGCTGGCTGGGCGGGGAGATGTAAAAGTGTTCCGACATGACCACACCCAGATGCGCTTGGATCTGCTGAGAAATAACGTTGCTGACGGTAAATGCGTGCATGGACGAGGACAAGGAGGGCTCATGCTCAGGTTTGATCACAAGCGAGTAGCCAGCTGCGAGAAGACTGTCCACGGTTGTGCCCTCGACGGCTCCATCAATTGAATCCAAGACGACGATCTCGCCGGTGCTATCGCGTAAGGAGACGACGCCAGTCTCAAGGAGCTGATCCATCGTCTGATCAAGCTGCCTGTGCAAAAGCGGCCAGTCGGCATATTCGGGCAAAGTGGGAACAACCACGGTATCGATCTGAAGCATGGGGTCGACCATGCGGATGGGATTGGCCTCATTTGGAGAAGCATCCAGTGTCGTTGTAACGGCATCGTCCAGAGGCACGGCGCGTGCCGTGTTTGCATTCAACTGCACCACGGCCACAATCGCCCACAGGGCCACGGCCCTAACGGGCCGCGATGTCATCTCAACGGTAATTCTTACACAACGCAGCAACAGCGCAGCACCGATGCAATGACTCTCGGAAACCCCAACCCAGGAGAAGGTCGGGCGCCTGGCTGCCAAAATCACTCAAAGGTCCAGTACCCTTGAAGAAGGCCGCGCGGACTCGACCCTAAACGCTTTAAAAATAAAATAACCTCCCCCCTTCCTTCACTTGGTAATGGTCAACGAGTAAGATCACTGACCCTTTTGCCGGCTTGACGGCTTTTGGAGGTGTTGTTCTTTCTTTTGTTCTTTCTTTTGTTCTTTCTTTTGTTCTTTCTTTTGTTCTTGTTGTTCTTTCTTTTGTTCTTGTTGTTCTTTCTTTTGTTCTTGTTGTTCTTTCTTTTGTTCTTGTTGTTCTTTTGTTCTTTCTTTTGTTCTTTCTTTTGTTCTTTCTTTTGTTCTTTCTTTTGTTCTTTCTTTTTGTTCTTTCTTTGGTTCTTTCGTTTGTGTGTTGCTTTTCGCTTGATGACAAAATGGCACAAGCCACTATGTTGTACTTTATCACACTTGCTTATCATAATAGTATAACATTAATTATACTTTGGGATAATATCAAGGCGGATGTGATACTCGATTCCCCTTTTGAACAATTTGCAGCTCATGTACACGAATGCTGACCGCGTTCAACTCCGGCTCGAAGTTGCGCTTGAAAGCGCCCTTACGGTCATTGTCAGCACGATCATTTGACAGTTGACGGCAGGAGGACGGCAGGGAAGACGGCACGTTCGGCCGGAGAACGGCACTGAGCCATCAAGACCTTGAACAGAAGAAAAAAATACAAGGCTGTATTGAATTATCTTTGTTGAACACACACGCACGCGTATACACACAGTACACACGTCTGGAAAGAAGGCGACGATCTCAGCCTATTATCACTGCAGCAGGTCGGCATTGGCTTAGCCAAGCATTGAGCCAACCAACGAATCAGTAACACACACGCACGCGTATACACACGCAGTACACACGTTTAATAAAAGAGAAAGGGCGACGATCTCAGCCTATTATCACTGCAGCAGGTCGGCATTGGCTTCCAGCCAAGCATCGAGCGTGGTGTGCTCACCACCCGTCAGGCGGGCAGTGACATCGGAAAAGGGAATGTCGTGCGTCTCCATCCAGACCAGCAGATCGCGCACGGGTGGTGGAATTTGCTCCATGCTACTGGCTGGCACGGGCGTGAAAGAGGCCGTGGTGCCCATGGCGGCTGCTAACTTGGTCGTCATCTCGGCCGTGGTCATAACCACGGGGCCGGAGATTTGATAGTACTGACCATGGTGCACTTGCGCGTCGGCACTGGTGGCAATGGCGGCCGCCACTCGACCCATGTCCCCAGGGTCCACAGGGGCTCCCTTGATGTTGGGGAAGAACACTTGACCACTGGCTTGGATTTGAGGCTTCAGCATCAGAATGAGATTCTGGTTGAAAAAACCACTGCGCAGTGAGGTCCACCGCACGCGACCTGCTTCACCCAGCTCACGCAGATGCTCCTCGGTAGCCAAGAAACGAGCGGGGATGGCACCCATCGACTTGTCAATCACAGTCCAGCTGCCGACATAGATGATGTGCTCCACACCAGCCGCAACTGCGGCATCGATCATGTTGTTGCTCAGCTCCGCATCCTGGGCCATGCCGCGAGCGTGGTCATGCGGCGTGACAATAACGGCAAAACGTGCCCCTTCAAAGGCAGGGACAAGTGACTTGGGGTCGGCGGCATCAATGCCCACGACAGACTCGAAGAGATCAGTTGCTTGGCCATATGCCGATACAAAAGGCTCGGCCTTTGCGGCGCTGCGAAAGCAGGCTCGCACTCGGCATTGCCCGCGATACTTGCCCATCAGCGAGTGCACTGCCTGGGCTCCAGAGTTGGAGTTGCCCGTCACGATCGTCACCAAAGGCGCCATCCTGTCGCTTGCCGGTTGACTAGGCAGGGAAACACAAGGAAGCCGAGCCGCTGGAAATAGCAAGCAATCGTGACCACGCGTTGATGAGACGAGGTTGCTGGAAAAAAAAATGCACAATGCCAGCTCACAGAAGGAACCAAAAGCTGATGACTCGAACCCAGCCAGGCTAGTACTCCCAAGGTGTCATCCTCGCTCCTTCAAACCCTCCCCACGCATAGGAGCAAAAGCCGCAATGGTGCAAAACGCACCCCTTGTCCAGCAGATCCACCCACAAAATTTCATCTACCGCACCCGCTCCCCGGCAGCTCCTTCACCCACCTGGCACACCCCCTCCCACCCCCTCAAGTGCCCAGCACGCACCTTTCACACACACACACACACACACACACACACACACACACACACACACACACACACACACACACAAATCTTGCAACACCAACTGTGTCTAAAAAATGATGACAATCTGTGCCACATCGCCCCTGACGCAGCTGCTGGGGGGTTCGGTTCGGTTCAATCAGAGTCGGTCGGTGATCACGGGGAAGGCGATGAGTTGGTGGGTGGGGACACGAGTGCAATGTTCATGGATTGGAAAGGCGGTTTGGTATTTGTGGGGAGTGGGCTGCTGATAGGGAGGGACAGGGGATGGTTGGTAAGAGGTGTTGAGGTCAACGGATGAGAGGCCAAAGGCTTGACTCCTTGATTCATGACTCGGCTATCAGGTGACAAGATCAATTGGCACCCCGTCATGGCGACGGTTCGTACGACTCACAGAGCCCAAAGACGTCCAGCAGCCGGAGCACACCAAAATGAAAACGCAAAGCGCAACCTCCTGGTCAGTCGCCCATGCCCTTGGCCTGCTGCTGTATCAAGTCTCACACACACTCTCTCTCTCGGTGCTGTTCCGTTCGTGTTTGCGGACCACAACCCTTGCATTGCCAAAGAGCGTGCTTGGTCAAGAAGTCGAGGTCTTGTTGTCTGTGTTTGGGGCATCTGCGGTGCCTGGACTGGCCACTGGCGGCTGATACAGCTGCTGTAAGTGCTGGGCCTGATGCGACACTCCAACCCACGCCAAGGGCAAGTAAGACAGAATGGGTCAACTCCATTACATGCAGACGGATGGGCAAACCAGCGCGTGCGGTTTGGGGTGCGCTGCGCATACCGTCACGAGATCACCAGCCACGATGGATGCGCAGTGGCCAACCATGGCCTCGGTGCTGGCCAGGGACTTTTCCATGTTCGTCATGTCCTTGACTACCCGCGCCATCCGCTCCTGGCTCTCTAACAGGGATTAAACCGCAGATCGCGACATGTCGTGCAAACGCGTCATTGATGATGAGACTTGGTCGCGTGTTTACACGCCGCCTTGCCCGACCACGAGAGCCGTACTTGAACTCTGATGAACCTGCAGCAAGAGCGCACAAAAGTCTTGGACATGGGCCGAAAGCCGTCGCTGCAGATGATGCTTCGCCGGCTCCAGCAATGCCGCTTCGCCCTCTACTCCTGGCCCACTGGGCACGGCCCCCGCTGGCACCATCGCCGCCATCCTCAGTCTTCTTATCAATCAAAATCGAAAAAAAAAACACCAGACGACGTTACGCACACGCTCGTCTGCTCTCTCTCTCTCTCTCTCTCTCTCAAATCTCTCTCTCTCTCTCTCTCTCTCTCTGTCTCTCCCTCAAACTCTCTCTCTCTCTCTCTCTCTCTCTCTCTCTCTCTCTCTCTCAATCTCTCTCTCTCTCTCTCTCCCCCTCAAACTCTCTCAAACTCTCAAATTCTCTCTCAAACTCTCTCTCAAATTCTCTCTCAAACTCTCTCTCAAACCTCCCTCTCAAACTCTCTCAAACTCTCTCTCAAACCTCCCTCTCAAACTCTCTCAAACTCTCAAACTCTCTCAAACTCTCTCTCAAACTCTCTCTCTCTCTCTGTGAAATTGGCTGACAAATCATTTCAGAGCGACGGCAGTGACAACTCGAGTTGAATGCTCAAAAGGGCATCAGCAGAACGGCACTGGGTTGCTGGTGTGACCACAACGGCAGGACATTGACGGATGTGGTCGCGCGAGTGAGCAGGCTGCACATGACGGGTGCCTCGCTGCACGGCAGGCAAGATCAGGGCCATGGGCTGGACACTGACCCATGTTACTTGCATGACGACAGCCCTGTTCCTGCTTGCGCTCACCCATGCCAGCCCCGGAGTCGTTGACACAAAGGTACGATTGGCACTTGCCTGTCCACTCCACTCCACCCAACGTCTTGGCTTCGCGTCAGGCTACAATGGGGCAGAGCCGGATTTATTAGACGGTGCATCCTACACCCACACCCAATCGTTTCAGATCGCCTCACCCTTGCTTCGCTGCTCGCTTTCGCTGGGGCTGCTCAGTTTGACCTCAATGACTTTGCTGCCCCAATCACGCTGAGTCTCTTTCCTCGCCTGGCCTCGGAAGCGCCACAACCGTTCGTCTTTGCCTCCCACCCGATGGTTTTGGCGCCTCGGCGTCCTGATCTGGCTCCTTGATGCCCCGGCTGGGTAGGCAGGCCAGCAGCGTACTCTTGAACACTTATCAAGTCAGGCAGGGTCTCAAAACTTTCACTTGCCAGCACCATGGTCCCGATCGCCAACGGGTTAGCACAAGCTTACTCGGCCTCTAACAGCAGTTTAGCTGACCCGCTTCCTGCTTCATGCATGTCAACATGCCTCACCACGTGACCGCTATGCAGGTGCAACGCAGCAATGAGCCCAGCTACTGGCGAGAGCAACTGGCGCAAAAACTGCCCTGCATTCAACACGTGAGAAGGCCAAACATGCTGCAACCGAAACATGCTCAAGCATCGCGGCGCGCCTAACGCATTCCCTTGCGTGCTTGCGCATGCTCGTCCCGCAGGCGTTTGGTTGGTGGACCTACCGTGTTTGCTTGGGCCAGAATGTGACCCAATTCCATGCCGATACCCATGGCCAGCCCCTGGACGACCCGGTGAGACACTGACTCGACTCGACCCTTCAAAGACCTAGTAAGCTTGCTTTTAAAGTGCCCGCATGTTTAACCCCATTCTTGTATGGCAAAGAATGACGACCTGCCAGCAGTGTTGGTACTGGGCTTGTGGACGAATCGCACCAACACCAACGGCACGCTTTGGCAAAGTGCTTCCTTTGTGGAGAACTATGCCCGCGGCACGCATTGTCCTGCCACCAGTACGTGATCAACGGAACGCCCAACCCATGCTTTTCCAAGCGTAGTTGGGTAGCTTCACGCAGTGCTCTGACTGACATCATCATGTTGACCTTGATGCGCTCCAACGTCTAGGTGGCCCCCGAGCCACATCTGTACGATTTGTCTGTGCCCTGCCTCGCGGCCAGGCCGATGTGCGTTATGGCCCATGCTTGCCACCCAACCCTTGCCCCTCCCAAGACCCCTGACACCCTCATTGCTGGCAGCGCCTGTATTACATGTACTCACAGACTGTGCCATGCTCTATGCGTCCCAGGCGTCTATTATTGATGACAAGACAGTCACGATTCTGAATGCAACCGAGGATCAGACCTGCCGGTACGCACTTATCCTTTCTTTGCTGTTTTTTTTTCACGCTACTTCTCTTCTGCGTGCTCCAGCCGGAACAGGGCATTTCTCTTACCATTTGCAACTCAATGATCGTTGCTGGTGTCGTGCAGATACACCATATTCGTGGGAATGAGCGTGCTCTGTCGAGACGTTGATCGACAGCCCCCTCAGCTCATCAGCTGTGAGCGACCCGCCCCTACGCCTGGTATGCCTCTCTCTTTTTTTTGTTTTTCCCCCAATCAAAACAAATGGCCCTTATCGCAAATCGATCTTGTGCCAACTCACCAAACTTTTGATGCGGGATGCTTAGCCCCCATTAACGAGCCGCTTGCCATTGCCAAGCTATTGCGCCGCGCGCGTTGGCAAGGTCGACTTGCCCCGTTGCACCCTGCCGCAGAGATTGCTTCTTGCGCATGCCGTCCATGTCAAATATCGTCACGCGCCGTGCTCATGAGCCCTTGAACACCGCAGGCTACTACTGGTGTCAAGGCCGACAAGCCGCCACCTTGTCCATCTTGACAGTGCAAAATCTCCCACTCTCGTGGTTGTCCAGGTAAATGCAGGGTACTGCGCCGCGAGGATGCACAATAAAAAAGCATGGCCACTTGTCCAATCAGCGATGGCAATATAGAGCTCCGTATGCTCGCTGAAACACTCAAGTACCTTGTTCTACATGATCATTTTGATAGAAACCAAAAAGGCCCTTTTGATGCTTCAGGCTCCGACATGTCGTCTTTCGTTTTTGGGGTTTCAGCCCAGTTCTCCTTCCATCATGACGACCGCTTTGGGTCTTTTCTGCTCGTCGGGGCGTTTGATGCGTATGTGCGCTGCTCTTAAAGGGGGGATCCTGCCTGGCGGGCAAGCGTTTCCACGACCCTGCCTCATCGAGCTCATTTGATCTGTCCTTGGCTGGGGCATGTTCTTACAGCAAGGACCGCCGGTTGATGCTAGCGCCCTCGCGCTGGGTGCAGCAACCCAGTCCGGACTTTGTTCCGGTCGCCATGGACGTCACTATCGGGTACTTGACTCGTGTACCTTGGCCCTTCAGTGACCCTGGCAACCCAGTTCATCTCATGCTCGATTTATCACTCCACGTTGGCTATGATCGATCATTGTGTGGACTGACCGATAGTGCGGATGTGCGTTCATTGGTGGGTGTGGTACCCGAGTGTCGCGATCAAGTTCAGCTGTCTGCTACCCCTCGGCGCTCCGTGTCCGCTGCACAAAAGCGTCTTCAACCCGTGCTGCGCACTTGCCTTCGTCCCACCTATATGACTGTCGCCAAGTCAATCCAGCGCTTCCAGTTGTACAGCTACCACGGCTTGTTTTGCATCGGCTCAGCCTGTACCCAGCACTGCGACCTGGGTCCGGCTGCTTTGACGTACGTCTGACCCCATATCGCTGCTCCTGGGCATGCGAGGCAGTCGTGCTTTGACAAAGCGCATCATGTCCCCCATAGGCTCGAGTGTATGGTGGAACTGTGGCTCTTGGTGGGCTGCTCGCTCGATGGACTGCGAAGCCCTCTACGGTAGGCAGTCATGAAGAGAGCTATGATCCAGCGCGTTGCCATGCCTGAGGCTGGACTGTAGTCCCACCAAGACATGGTCTCTCAGTCGTTCATGTGTGCCAGGGCGAGTGAGGAACAGTTGCAATATTGGACCCAGCTGGGCCTCCGACGCATGTTCAAGGACATGGAGGTCATTGCGCACACGGCCCGTCTGGTGCGTACTTGTTATATCCTGAGTGTACAGCTCTACTAGAATACAAACTGTGCCGCTGTCTGTCCTCCCGTTGGCTGAGATCTTATATCAAGAAACTGTGCTGATGCTACCGATCGATGGCCTGGACCTGGCAGGGACGAGACCCATACGATGCTTTTTGTTTTTCAGTGGCAGGTGAGCAGTCCACGCAAAGTATTTGATGACTCAACAACGTTGCTGGCTTGATTTTTATCTGTTTCGTCTCCCGTGCGTCTTCATCTGGAGAAAAGGCCTGTCCTATTGGCGCTCATCACAACGAGAAGGGTTCAAGCTGCGAAGCATCAAGGAAAAGACATGCCCTCAGGCATCTTGATGAACCCGGGGCGTGCTTACTCTGTCTTGCTTCCAGGCCATCGCAACGCCGAGCGGTACCTATCCCTGCTGAAAAGGGATCACAGAAATGACCGATGGTATGTTCGTATCTTCTACTTTTGCTTGGCTGTGGAAGACAAGTCGCGTCGCAGGCGAGGTGCCTGACGTTGGGTGTGCTGAAACACGGAAATGACCTCGTGCGGCTACAGGGCAAACGAATTGGACGAATGGCGAGGACTAGTGGGGAGTTGGCCGGCAGCACCACGCACGGTGTGGGAGACCATGCTGGGTCCGGATGGGCAAATCGTGCGCTTTTTGCCGCGTGAAGGTCAAACGCTGCACCGACATAGCCTGCAAGAGGTTTTGAAGCGCTATCCGCTGGAAAGGCAACTTGATTTTATGGGCTGGCAGATTCTAGCTTTTGCCAGCGACTTTCACCAAGGTGCAGTAAACCGACCATCATGCAAGCAAGCCGCCCATCATGCAAGCAAGCCGCCCATCATGCAAGCAAGCCGCCCATCCTCCACCTGTTGTCATTTCGTTATCTTCACGGATATGGCTTGCTCGTGTTTCTGGGTTTGAGCAGAGAAGCATTCGGGCCGCACACACAAGGGTCGCCTCGCGTCCAATCTTGCCCTGTTCAAGTGGGTATCGGCTGGACATGCCTCGAATGTGACCCTTGCCCTGCCTGCCCACGCCACAACAATGTGATCTCACCAAGACCGTGGTCGCGGGATTTTGGGGCAAATGCCTTTAGGCAACAGTACCTACAGCAATGGCTTGTCCTGGGATTGAATGACTTGCACGACCAAAAGCAAGACTAATGAGCGAGTCCAAAAGCCGCCATGGAAGTGTGCAAGTATGCCATCTCTTTGTGCAAGCACCAGCGTGGCCATGTTCTCGATTGGATGTTTAACTTCTGTGACAGTGTGCATGAGAGATCCACCTGATTCAAAGAATCGATTATTCCCATCCCAAAAAAAAAAAAATCGTTGTGGTTGATTTTTTTTCATCTTTATCACAAAAGTAGATCTGATCGATTGACGTTGGATGATTTTTTTTGACCTTGATGTTGTTGGGTGTTGGCTGGCTGGCTCGTGGTGGTTGTCCCATCAAGGCCTGGAGGCTCAACAAAACCCCGCAGCTGAGGGTTGATTGGTGAGGCTGAGGCTGTAATACAGGCTGGGTGGCTGTGCCTTGCCTCAAGGCGTAGGTTTTACAGTGACCCGCTTGTGGCAGCATGGCGGCAGGGGACGGTCCGAGTCCACTGGCGCTTCGAGCACAGCTACGCACCTGGGTGGCAGAGCTTCAACCCATGCTGCCCATGGGAAAGCGCGGGGTGGCGTTTGTCAACGCGGTGGAACTGGCGCGGGACCGTCGCGTCCAACACACGCTAGGTCGTCCGCTCTACTGGGCCATGATGGCAGCAGAGGTCGAGGCGGAAGGAGCAGCGGTGACCCAGGACGAGGAGGACGAGGAGGCACTTCACCGCGTGTCGCTCCAGGACACAGAGGCCGTGACCCAGCTGGCGCCCTTGGCTGCGGTCGTGCTGTGCTACTCATGCGATACCCACAACCCTGACTCCATGGGCGGAGCGGTGCAAAGTTCTCAGTTGGAGGGACTCTTAAAACGCATACAGCGGCATGGATGTTTGATGGTGGTGAGCTATTCCCCACCCCAGCGAGATGCGGGCGCTGATGTTGCCCAACTCGGTGGATTGACGTCCGTAAGCGAGGAGGCCGTCATGCTGGGATCAACCGAAGTGTCCGTAACCATGTACATGCGCTGAGCGCCGTTCTCCCCCCCTCCCCCCTCTTGCACCTCTTGCCTTTCATGCTGAGCATGGGTCCTTTGAGTTGCTACCAGAAGACGTTGCCCAATCGATGTTCTACCCTGTTGTCTTGCCTTGCCTGACGCATCGTCACCCCGACCGCCATCCTCCACCCCCCGATGCCCTCAGCAGCGGGAGCGCAGTGGTTGTCAGACACCTCCCTGTTGTCAGACGATTCGCTCACAACTACCACATGACAGTTCACACGAAAGATGTCAGACAACACACACACACACACACAACGACATCTCTTTAGAATGTACCTTAATATGTTGTTCAGCGGGATAGTTCGGTCACCTCCTTGAAAGTAACATATGTATTCCCTTTTTGTAACAACATATTGCTCTTGGGATTGAGGCAGGTGCGATTAATTGGCAGTCAGTATTTCGGGTCGTGCTCGGCGATTCTGTCTGCTGTGCGTTTCAAATCAAGCACAGCAGAAGCGCTAAATTTTTGCGGATCAAACGAGGGTGCTCTTGTGTTCATACGCTTCCTGTGGATGCCATAGCAGCCCAAAGACCAGAAAATCATTTATTTTGAAATAAATCCCATTTCTTTTCCATACGAAACTTATTTGGCTTTGACTCTCTAGGGCTACATGGCTCTGATTGGTATGTCAAATGGCAGCGCCATAAGACGAGTCAGCGAAGCAATGAGACAACTTGGTGGGTAGAAGCAGATGGACAAGACAAGTTCCGATTGATCAATGGTCATTCAAGGTTTATTTCGATTGACAAACGCCCGGGACGATTTTTTTTTCTAAACACTTAGTAAGCAAGCTGTTTCCTCATTGGGTGGACTTAGACGATTTTCTCTTCTTGGGATGTGGTTGCCACTGCGCCACTCGTGCAAGGTGTGTTCGACGTGGAGACCGAGTTTGGACGATTGATGGGGAAGAGCTACGGTCCACAGCGGCGCTTGAGGCTTCTCGTGTTCGCGCCTCGGTACTTGCATGTGATGTCTCTGATGCCGCCGTAGACGGCGTGGTGCACGGTGGACTTGTCACCTGAATGCAATGATGAAGACGAGGAGTACAGATGAGAGTGAAGCCAACGA
>NW_001865040.1:2261480-2266044 GCF_000002865.3 Monosiga brevicollis MX1 | reverse complement strand
AAAGAAAATAAGATTGAGAGGCACTTGTTCGGGATTTGTTCCATGAGGCAGGCCTGCCAAAGGATCAATTGCACTGTGCGTAGTGCATGTCCGAGCACGAAGACGCGGGAGCTGACCTTGGGGGGATGCGTTATTGCATCACGATGCTTCATAGAGCGATGCCTTTTGGCGCAGACGCGATTAAAGGACCAGTGGCCGCAGTCGCAGCAAACAGCGCTGGGAAAAAAGGTGGTCAAATTTTCGTTGGCATGTACAGGATGGCTTTCAATGTAGTGCGCCATCAGCGGATCGCCCTTGCGCATTGAGCACACACATCCTGGCGCAGGACAGTCAATCCAGTTCAGAGAAGGAAAGCACTCGGAAGGGCGGCGGAGATCGGGTGGAGTGGAATGGTGCGTTTGAACATGGCGTTGCTCATTGGAATCCGAGACAAGCATGTTGCAGATTGCACAAGACACCGGAGAAGGAGTCGCCATAATGGCTGCACGCAAAGAAAAGAAAGGCAAGGTGAGATGGTTCACGCATCAATAAATGGCAGCGCATGCGAGGAATGAGGAAGGGTGGGGACTCACCGTTGAGGAGAAGGAAAATGCAACGGAAATTGTAACGGAAGAACGAATCTCAACGGTCAAACCATAAGGGATGACACTTGGTACGTGACCGAAGTTGTCTCGATGAACAGGTGAAAAAGTGTCTCCGATCTCGAATGTCGTTACTACCAAATGACACTGTTGTAGTGGAGGAACAACACCCACACATACGTAGAAAGCATTTCCTTTTGTTCTTGGTAAGCGATCATGCCTCTTGCTCTGTGTGTGTGTGTGTGTGTGTGTGTGTGTGTGTGACGAGGACGTTCGGCTGCTCTTGTTGGCTCTGCCTGCTGCTCCGCCCTTGAGGAGGGGGGTGCCCAATCGCGGCTTGCCTTGGTCAATACCGTCCATGGATGTGATTTGATGCAACAGTCATGGCGTGGTGTGGTGCGGTTTGAGGATGGCTGATCCAGGTTCATGGGGTTGTTGGCTACTTTAGGTTTTCCGCTCTTGTTTCCGTGAAAAAAAAAACCATTCATCGCAATCATGGTGCGTATCGTGCCAAGAGCTCCAAGCTCGAAAACACCCTGCGCACAATGGCACTGCACTTGCCGACGACGGCGACGTTGCTCTTGATCATGCCCATGACCTGCACCAAACCTGTGATCAGGGGCCACATGGCTGTTCATTGCGCGCGCCCACTCATGTGAATCTGCTGCTTCTCTGGCACTGTCTCCGCTTCTTCTTCCCAAAAATCAACTTATACGTGTGACGCGCGGCTCATCTGGTCTCTACATCACCAGGCCTCAGGTGGCGAATTCAAAGTATGACTCGGCGTGCTCCGCTCTCGTTTCTGCTCGCCTTGCCGTTTCGCGTTCGCCTTTGCTTGCGTGATGAGGCGCCAGGTTTTCTGCTTTCAAAACAACGTACCTGCCCCTCTGACATCCGATGCTGTACGGTGGTCTGTCTGTACGCATGTTACAACTCTTAGGAGCACCTCTTCAAGGTCCTTGTCGTGGGTGAGATTGGCACGGGCAAGACCAGCATCATCAAGCGCTACGTGCACCAAATGTTCAGCAGCCACTACAAGGCCACCATTGGTGTGGACTTTGCGCTCAAAGGTAGGATGGAGGCTTGGTCATGATCCCGATGACTTGTTACCATGATAATGCACGTACAGTGCATGTGCCTGGCTTGGCCTTTGAATTATCTGATGGCTTCACCCCCCGTCTTATGGTAGTCTTGAACCTTGATGATGATACCATCGTGCGCCTTCAGCTGTGGGATATTGCCGGTATGAAAAGTGACTCGGTCCTTCGCCTTTTTGATGACACGGGGTTTCCAATTGCCAGGAGCACGGCACCTGGTCTCTTGATCCGACCAACCGAGATTCCACTCTGCCCTTTTTTGTCGCGGCGTGCTCACGCCTGTCCCGCTAATCTCAGGCCAGGAGCGATTCGGAAACATGACTCGCGTGTACTACAAGGAGGCTGTCGGTGCCTTTATCGTTTTCGATGTCACACGCGTCTCCACCTTTGAGGCCGTCCAAAAGTGGAAGTCGGACATTGACAACAAGGTCTTCCTGCCTGATGGCTCCAAGATCCCTGTGGTCCTGCTCGCCAACAAGTGCGACATGGCCAAGGAAGGTCTTGTCAAGAACGGCGCTGCCATGGACAAGTACTGCGAGGAGAAGGTCAGTGCCTACGCTCTGGTCTGCGCGGACAACCTTACATCTGTGCACATGTCCTGCCCAGTCTCCATGCTTGTCAAAACATTTGCTTTCGAATGTTGGCTCATTCTGTTCGGCCATTCGTGCCAGGGCTTTGCGGGTTGGTTCGAGACGTCGGCCAAGGAGAATGTCAACATTGATCTTGCTGCTCAGGAGCTGGTCAAGAAAATCCTCGAGCACGAGCCGGTACATTTTCTCCCCTTGCCATGTGCATTTGCCCTTGTATTTGTGGCTGTGCCCCTTTTCCTTGTGAAAGAATCACGCTTAGCTCCACTTTTCTCCCTTCTTATGCTTTTCCTCCGTCGGCCCCGCTTCTTTTCCTCCTTGTTTGAACCGGCTTTCTTCCTCTCACTTCCAAATCACCCCTGCTTGCTAGTCGGCACTGGAGAAGAACGACACGATTGACCTGGATGAAGACAAGCCCAAGTCGAGTGGTTGCTGCTAGATTTGATGCCAGAGTGTCGCCTAGTCCTCCTGTTGTGTGGGAGGGGTCTCTCCCGTGTTGCTCATCTTCTACCACCTTTGTTTTAGTTTAATGTCGTCTCTTGTTGATGTTTGCCCACGCCTCCGTGTGCCGCCGAGTTCCAGGTGCCTCTGGCGAACAACGGTTTGGCATTGTGGTACCGAACGGTGGTCGTGAGCTGCCGTTGATCTTGACACCCATCGCCTTTGTGGTCCTCGTGATGCGGTGTTATGTTGTCCTATGGTTTTGCGTGCTTCTCCCATCCTGCTCCGATATCGTCCATCGACCTTCGTGCATCGGCACTGTGGTATCAACGCCTCAGCGGCGTGTCTTTGTCTTTCTGTGACTGTATCTGTGCCCCTCGCCCGCATGGGCGTGCATGGCGCACTGCCAGCCAATCGATGATGATCTAAACTTTGCGACTTGAGGCATAGAGCATGGTTGTTGTTGTTTTTTGTTTTTTTTTTTCTTTGAAGCACAGTTGCCTCCAATACAGCCATGTGGTCCGGTCTGTCGCCGTGGGCTTGCAGACTGTGCTTCATGCCATGCCTGACGCGACTTTGAACGACAAGAGGAGCCCGACAAGAGTATTTTTTTTGCTGCTCTCATCACTATGAGAAAATGATTTACAGAATTCACGTGCCATTCCATTCCACCCCCTTTGTTTTTTTTTTTTTTTTTTTTTTTTTTGTTAATTTTCGTCTGTTGATGGGGATGCGCCCATGCCTGTCGGTAGCCTCCCATTCAACTCCAGGCATGCCGGACAATAACATGAGGTTTCGCTAGCCCATTCACAACCGCACGCCAAAAATCGAATCAGTTGGAGCGTTGCAGCATTAATATCAACACATTTTCACATTTTTAGGGATTTTGCCATGATATCGTTTTATCTGCACACAAGGTGGCAAAGGGATGGACGAGACGACTTTGCACATTTTACATTTTGTACATTTTCTGCATCACTACGTACGCGTGCCCGTGGTTAGCCGATCGAGCTTGTGATACCACATATGCGATAGCTAAAACAAATCTGCCCCTTGTTTTCAAGAACGTGCAGTGTGCGTAACAAGAACTGGGGGGCCTGCCTCTCCACAGAAGTGCCCATCGGCAAGGTGAGCGCAGAAGAAAACGTAATTCAGGATCGATTTCCTTTCATTCCTTTAACCGTGTCCATGGGTATTCGCATATGACACGCTGGCACAAGGAGACAAACACGTATGGACATATGCCAAAGTGGCAAGATCTGAACAACAGGCACGACAACTTGAGCATCGGTGCAACGCGCCAGATTTAACCCATCGCTCACTCGATAACTAAAAGGCATTCTTGCACCCTTTTGGCCCGGTGCACCGGACAGACACCCAAACACAATTGCAGACTCACAGAGCCAAGGCTAAGACTGTACCGGCAGGATTTGGTTGAACAGGACAAGGCAGGCTCGCAAAAGGGCGGCACCGTGCAATACTTAAATCATCTGCACCTTCACTACAGCGGACTTGTTAAAGGGAGGGGAGGCGGGACTGATGTCGCAAAGCACTTCAGGCAGGTGATCAACGTCGACGCTGGTTCGAATGGCCTCGCAGCGCACCCAAATGAGAGAGCCATCGAAGCGACGCATGCGCTCAACAGACACCATCTTGCGGCGATCACCAAACAAAAAGTCGAGGAGGTCAAGGCCGCTGACAATCTTATCATCACGGACCATAAAGTCCAGAGAACGGAGACCCAGGAGAAGCTGAGGGTTCGCAACCCCACACATGGCCGCCATGGCGTCGTCGGCGTACACAACACGTACGCCGCGAAAGAGGATTTTACCGCTCATGTGGGGAAAGCTATCGTACG
>NW_001865040.1:2257711-2261050 GCF_000002865.3 Monosiga brevicollis MX1 | reverse complement strand
CGGTTGCCGGTGAGCGTGCTGTCGATGATGTTGCTGTTGCTGAAAGTTGGGGTGCCGTTGAGATGCGGCCGAAGAATGCGATTGATACGAAGAGGTGGCCAATGGGTGCTGCGGCTGGGACTGAGTATATGAGGCCAAGGATTGTGACGGTTGATCTGAGAAGGCGGGGGCGGGCATTGCCGATGTCGCGGCAGGTAGGGACGTGGTGTTGGCATATGGAAGGTCGTCGAGGATGGGTATCTGATCAAAGCATGGGGTACGAAGATCGCGGATCACGTCCAGGGAGTCAAGGGCGGCATCAACTGGGCTGTTTGATGCCTCCGTCTGGGTTTCGGCGTTGACACGTGATGTTGCAGTGGTGACGTGGTACAAAGCGGAGGATGAAGCCGAGGGACGTGTGGTGTCAGGGCTACTGATGGAAGCATCGGAAGCAGCTACGGTGCGATTAAACGGGATGAAGCGAGTCAAGGGACCACCGTCGCTCAACTCGGATTTGACGTGGGTGGGGCTTGCGCTTGGGCTAAGCCCAGCATTGGCATCGGGACTAGTGTCTGATCCCGAAACAGGGGCGGCATTGGTCTCCAAGGTGAGGCGGCGCAGGGCTTTGACGGCTTCTTCAAGGATGACGGCACGCTCGCATTTGTCGCTCAGGCCAAGCTGTCCAGCCAGGTCTGAGACGGCGTTGTTGATACGCGAACGGCGGATGCGTTCCGTTTCCTGGCAAAGAAGAGGGCGCGGCGCGGGTCAGGTTGAGAAAAGGAGTGTGGTACAATGGCGGTGGGAAAACATGGGGTGGGGGTGGGGGTGGATGATCGTGTGTGCGCGTGCGGGTGGTAGATGGCGGGGCGGCTGACCTGATGCCGTTCACGACGAGGTTTTTTGGGTTCGAGACCACCGAGCATGTTGGCGCCAAGGCCGCTATGTGCCAGCCAGTCCATGTGATCGGCAAACCCCATGCACGAAGGACGGTGCTTCGGGGCAGCAGGCGTGGGCGATTGCGCGGGCTCAAATGTGCGTGTGCGTGTGTATGTTTAGGGAGGAGCCGGAAGGCGAATCGCACCGTCCGCGAGCAACGCGAGCTGAATCGCACAAGACCACCAGGCGGGTCGCAGAAAACCAATCAGGGCAAGAAGGACAGAGTGTGCAGAGAGGGAGATGGAGGCCTCTGCTCCTGTATGGCTCAGGGGGATGTATGGGAATGGCAGCCGCACCACCGAAAGGATGATGATCCGATTGCGAGCACAGCTCAAGAGGAATGTGATCCCAAGTGTCCCGTGCAGAGTTTGATCAATGGCAGCGCATGAACCGTCAAACAAAACTGGACAACGTCGCGAATCCCACGCTCCAATGTCGGCAAGAGCGACACTCTCGTACATGCGTAGTTCCTAGCGACCGCCAAACAGTTGACGAGGGAAGAGGGGCGGGGGAGGCACAGAGAGAGGGGAAGAGGAAGAGGAAGAGGAAGGAAGAGGGGGGGGGGAGAGAGAGAAGTGAGAGGCAACGGTGTGTGCTGGAGGAGTCCAAGGCGCGCAGTCCTTACTCCACACACACGCATACACTAACGGCTTTAAGGTGAAGGTGAAGGGGGGGATGGTGGGGGGGCAATGGTTTGGTTGGGGGTGGTGGTGTTGATGAGGAAGCTGGGGGTGAATGAATGTACTTCCCCCGCCAGCGTCAAGGCGTCGGTGTAGCTCGCCGTTGGAAGGAGTGTGGTGTGGGTGTGGTAGGCAGGAGGATGGGCGCTTGTCGCCGTCGGGTGCAATGGCGTCGTCGCAAGCCAAACACAAGAGAGAGAGAGAGCAAGAGAGCAAGAGGAACGCCACACACATACGTAGATCTATAAGCATACGACACGTCAAACATGCACACATGCATCTCTTTGCCCAACCAGCTTGACGCGTTTTTCAGCAAAAGCAAGAGAGAAGAGAACAAAAGAGAGAGAGAGAGAGAGAGAGAGATATAGAGAGAGAACAGTCAGAGAGAGAGAGTAAGAGAGAACAGTCAGAGAGAGAGAACAGTCAGAGAGAGTAAGAGAGAGAGAGAGAACAGTCAGAGAGAGAGAACAGTCAGAGAGAGAGAGAAGCGCACAAGATGTTACCAGATTGAAGAAAAAGGTTTGGCAAATAACATTATTGTGACATTGGTGGGTCATGCTGTTCCGAGGAAGGGGCGGTCTGCCTTTCTTGCTTCTGGGCGCGGGGGGGGGCTTTGGGCTTGACATGGTTGAACAGCTTGGGGTGGTGGTGGGGTGGTGTTGAGGGGGACGGGTGTTGTTGGTTCGGCGTGATTCTCTGGTAAAACAGCACAATACATGCAGTTGTGCGTCATGCAGATGCTCAGGAAGGACTCGGAACACTGCGTGTGTAGTGCGCGTTTTGCCTCAATTACTTGTGCAGATGTAGGTCTGTCGTGAGTTTTCCAGAATCAGGGAGATGATGAAGGGTCGGGTCAGGGTCAGGGCCCGGATCAAGGGCCGGGGTGCTTACCAAAACCACGCCATCGAACAGGAGTGTAACGGTCCATTTCGTGTTTGTGCGGTCGACTGGAGAGGGTTGCAGCGAAGAAAATTCTTGCTTTGGCCTCCATGATCCCTGGGCCAGTTGGCAGGTGAGGTCCAAAGCCGAAACAAGGACTTCATAACATCCAATGCATACCCTGGCTCACTTGGCTCACTTGACTCACTTGACTTACTTGGCTCACTTGGCTCACTTGACTTGGCGCACTTGGCACTTCACTTGGCGCACTTGGCGCACTTCGCGCACTTCACTTGCCCCGTGGCCTCTGGAAGACTATGCACTGCCCACTTTTCAAATTGGCTCAAGTGGTGTGTGTCTGTGCGTGTGCGCGCCTAAATTACTTTGCACTCGACGTCTCCTGGTCCCCGTTGCCCCTGCTTGGCTCCCTGCTTGGGGACACAAGAATTAGCGGCCGTGATGGGGTCAGAGAAACCTTCAGGATGTGACTGTGACTGTTACGGGTCACTCGAAGGGCACTTGAAACAAAAGGGTTACTGCTGTTCTGGCTTCAATCTTGCAAAGGGGGCATACCTCAGACAGTTCCATGGAAATGTTGTAAAACGTGGTTGGGTCAAGAGAGAGAGAGAGAGAGAGAGAGAGAGAGAGAGAGAGAGAGAGAGAGAGAGAGAGAGAGAGAGAGAGAGAGAGAGAGAGTTTGAGGGAGAGAGAGAGAGAGAGAGAGAGAGTTTGAGGGAGAGAAAGAGAGAGAGAGAGAGAGTTTGAGAGAGAGAGTTTGAGAGAGAGAGTTTGAGAGAGAGAGTTTGAGAGAGAGAGTTTGAGAGAGAGAGAGAGAGAGTTTGAGAGAGAGAGTTTGAGAGTTTGA